>NC_083727.1:21314696-21617727 GCF_028564815.1 Eubalaena glacialis
AAGAACCTAAAGCTGTGAATGAGGGAGAGAAAAGACTTAAGGTGAAAAGGAGAGGAGGCCCTGCTTGCTAGTGCTCCACTCTTTTTAAGCTCCCCCCACCCCCTTCCTTGACATTCCTTCCTCCCTTTCAGAGAAGACAGTGCAGTAACTTGGAAAAGTTGCCTTGTCTCTCCAGTGCCATTTCCTTTTAAACTGGAAACAGGATGAAATAAAATGTCTGTCACCTTAACAAGAAAAAAAATGAAAAACTGGGGTCCTCTTAAAGGACTAGTGATAAATATTTTAATATTTCTAACCAAGTATTTCTGGGTGAACAGTTTGCTTGGCATCCTTTGAATTTATTGGATGTGCCGTGGAAAGGCCAAGAGAAGATTCTCAGTCAAGCACTGGATAGTAGCTTTGTCCCGTAAGTAACACATGTGGCCGCAGAGGTGGGCAGACCTCTGCTTCTGGAGGAAGGGGTGTGAGCTTTGGAGTGGGCACAGCAATTTCTCTTTTCTCTCTGAACTGTGTACACAGTTTATAGTCAAGTGAGTTCCGGATGTTCATCCATTGAAAAAGCCTGGAAAAAAAAAGTGTAAATTGTTTTTTGAAACTGCCAATTACATGTGTCCATTCAGTTAATCAGATTAGGTCTCAGGCCCTCCTTGTGGGAAAAAAAGGAACCATTTAGAGGTTTCAGAACAGTACTTTTAAATCTGCTATTCCCGCAGGGTAATGAAGTTATCCATGGGGGAGGGATTAGTGATTACGTGTAACTTTTTTCTTGTGGACAGCAGTCTGTTGATACAGCGTCATCACTTTCACTGGCTCCCAGATCCCCCCGCCTGGCACATCGGACCCCTTGTGTTCAGGGCACTGCCTTCTTTGCAGGCCCGTCTCCTGCTACCCCCTGCTGCTCACACCTGCCTTCCAGCCAAACTAGACCGCATGATCCGTGCTGCCCTGTGTTGCTTCATGCCTCTGTGCTTTTACGTGGTCTCCCCTCTGCCTGAAATAGACCTACTCCCTTTTGTCCACCTGGTTCGCTCCTAAACTCAGCCCAAGTAGTCATTATAAAAATTTAGAAAGTACAGATACTCAAAGAGGAAAAACAAAGAAAATCATCTCTAATTCAGCCCTCTAGCGACCCTTTGCTGACATATTGTTATCTGCACTTTCAGCCCTTTTTCTATTTATTTAGAGAGGTTGTTTTTTTTAGGATGAAACAGTCCACCCAAGTCTTGAGCATCCTTTCCCGATCTCACGTAGCTTTTAAGGTTCCGTCAAGAGATTTTAACTCAGGCGTCTGGCTTCCCGTCATCCATGTGACTAGTAAGCTTTTCTTATTTCTTTTCTCAGTGTGAGCCTTTGCCCTCACACACTTCCTGGGAAGGAATCAGGCTTTTCTTTTCCCTAGAATGGTAACCGTATTAGGACAATAGGCCCTGCCGATAATTAGGTAAGTTTTGGTTCCTCTGTGCCCTGCTCTTAGAGTTCCAGGAAAAGAGATCACTGCTGTCAGCTATAGAAACACATCGTAAAGGGCATAAAGGCGAGTAGCCGAGGATTTGTTGGGAGGGGGGAGGGGGATATATTTCCAGCTGTCACAAAGGAGTAGTCCCTGCCGCTGACTTTAATGACTAGGAAATCTTCTAACACCAAAGGTTCTTGTCTGGATTTCGGGTCCGTGCTCCACCCCACCCCCTACCATGCTACCTAGAGTTCATTAACAGTCTTCCTGACACATTCCGTCCCATCTCAGCTTGAGAACCAGTCCTGGGCCTCACGCTTGCCTCTCTGGATGCACATACCCCTTTTGCTTGCTTGTAGACCTTTGTCTGTTTCTTCCTAAATGTTAATATTTAAGAACACTGTGTATGAGGTGGGGCGAGGAGGAGTGGGGAGGATTTAAGACCCTGTAAAGATGTTTCCTTCCCTCCTCTCTGCCTGATGGGTATTATGCCGAGTGACCGGTCCCGTGGAGGTGCTTTGGCCCTGTCTGGGGAGCCCCGAGCTGTGTAAGCCCCCTGCTTCCACTCCATACAGGTGCGGGAGGGAGTGGTGTCATAACAGGATGTTTCAGATGACGCCTCCGTGGTGATGGAGCCTGGCTCCTGGTCAGCGGTCCTCTTTTGCCCGTGGTAGTTTGGTTTCTCTCGGTCTTCTGTGGCTCATTGAGGCTCATATTCCAGGGCTGCTGCCTTTTCCAGTGCTTCCTCCCCTCCCAGTCGAGACAGAGTTTTATGGGCATTCTCGATCTGCTTCTACCTCTTTCTCTCCCCACCTCCACGTGTGTGGGCCTGGAGTGGCCAGTCTTGACAAAATCAGTTACATGTTATCTTCGATGTGCTAAACACAGTATAATAATAAAAGGCTCCCATCTGTAAAAAAAAAAAAAAAAAAAAAAAAAAAGCCCACCTCTTCTCGTAGAGTGGGCAACCAAACAGGATTTTTGAGCTATTAGGGTCTTGTTTTGTATTATCACCATCTAGAAATTATTTGGAACATCTTATCAAGTTTTTTTAAAATGCAAACTTAATTCTCATTTTGCTTATTTTTATCACCACAGACTTGTCACTACACTACCTTACCTAAGAGGAACTGAGGGAATTGAGGCAGAAGGCTTCTTCTGTCCTTGGAGCCTCCAAGAGGGACATGCCACCACACGCCCGCTTCCATATGGCTCCACAGTGCAGAGTAGGTCCCCTAAGGGAGGACCAGTCTAGCAGCGGCCTGCTGTAAAGAAAACAAACCCCTCCCCAGCCCAGGCCACCCCACTGTACCAGACCACTTGGGGAGGACAGACACTGGTGATCAAGGTTGATCATGCGCCCTTACTGACGCTCTGAAGCCACCCACATACACAGAGCCCAGAGTAATTTATAAAGTCACTTACAGAAGTCAGATTCAGAATGGTATCCACTTCCCTGCAGCCAAGGGTATTATTCGCTATTATTTAGTCTGGGAGACGACCTCAGGGCCTCCTCCACGTGGAAGTCTCCTGGCTGGCCTGAATGCCCGTTAGGCACCATTAAATTCAATACATCTAAAACTGAACTCCGAACTCCTGTGTTTTGCTAGGTTTTTCTTCTGGGGCTTGACATTTCTTTCCCTCTCCACCGTCACTGTCCCCTCTTTCCTCTACCATTTTCTAAGTCCTAATTTAACTACAGTAGTCCCTCCTTATCTGAGATTTCACTTTCCATGGTTTCAGTTACCCACGGTCAATCTCGGTGCAAAAATATTAAATGGAAAATTCCAGAAATAAACAATTCATAAATTTTAAATTGTGCACCATTCTGAGTAGCGTGATGAAATCTCATGCCGGCCTGTTCCATCCTACCCGGGACGTGAATCATCCCTTCATCCAGCATATCCTGCCTGTTGGTCACTTAGTAGCTGGCTCAGTTATCAGACCCACTGTCGGTATCACAGTGCATGTGTTCAGATAACCCTTATTTTACTTAATAAGCACAGGAGTGGTGATGCCGTCAATTTGGATGAGCCAAAGAGAAGCCGTAAAGTGCTTCCTTTAAGTGAAAAGATGAAACTTATCAACTTAATAAAGAGAAAAATCATATGTTGAGGTTGCTAAGATCTACAGTAAGAAGGAATCTTCTATCTGTGAAATTGTACAGAAGGAAAGAGAAATTTGTGCTAGTTTTGCTGTCTCATCTCAAACCGCAAATGTTACGGCCACGGTTCGTAATAAGCGCTTAGTTGAGGCGCGGAAAAGGCATTAAATTTGTACAATAAGATATTTTGGAAAAAAGTATTTTGAGAGAGAGAGAAACCACATTCATATAACTTTCATTACAGTGTTTGTAATAATTGTTCCATTTTGTTCTTGTTGTTGTTAATCTCTGGCTGTGCCTAATTTCTAAATTAAACTTTATCATAAGTATGCATGTATAGGAAAAGACATAGCATATGTACAGTTTGGTAATATCTGTGGTTTCAGGCATCCACTGGGGGTCTTGGATCATATTCCCTGTGGATAAGGGGAGCCTACTGTAGTGGATTCCTGTTGCCTGGCTCCCCTGGTCACTGGTCCTGGGATTCCCTGCCCCTTGTAGTTTGGCTTCTCTTGGTCTTCTGTGGCTCTTTGAGGCTTAGATGCCTGTGCTTATTATGCCTTTTCCATCACTCAACAGGAATGCCTCAACTGCCTGTTGAGACAGTGTCTTGTTGGCATTTTTCTACCTGTTTCTACTTCTCTCCCCACCTCACCCTACCTCCACATAGACCCAGAGTTAGTGGCTACCCTTGACTAAATATGTTAGTCAGCCTGCTAAAATATTACAACAAAAAGCCCACCTTCTCCTAGTGCAATAGAGCAGTACATCACTGGCACTTTATGATTTGGTCTGTGTCTCTCCAGCCTGTTTGTCCATGGTACACTCATGTTTACATCCATATCCAGTCATACTGAAGTACTTATTTTCAAGTACCCTGTGTTGATTCATTCCCTTGGCCTGCAATAGACCACCTCCCACTTGAACACCAGGTAAACTTGCTGGCTCAGCTTAAACTTTGGCTTCTCCATGAAACCTCTCCTGATCTCCCAAGCAAGAGATAATTATTCCTTCGACAACCGTATTTCTTATCCATCTTGAGTTTCAATGATTGTTTTCACTTTTTTTCATGCTTAAGTCTTTATAGAGCAATTTAATTGCATCATATCTTAGTTCTTAAGGAAGAGCATCTTAGAATGTACACGTCCTGACTCCAGGCTTCTATACTACCTCTTCCCCTTCCACTGGGCATTACTTGGTTTTGCCTGACTTTCTAATTTTTGCCAATCTAGTTGGGGAGGGGGTTGTTAAGAAATAAAACAAAAAGTGTCAGATGATGTGGTAAGTGCATGACACAAGGAAAAAAAAAAAAAAGAGCCAGGGAATGGAGGCATAAGGAGTGCCAGGGATAGGGGTTGGGATTAAATAAATTAACCAGGACTGAAGTTTTGCCAGTCAAGAAGGGGGAAGGCCCACAGAGTAAAATGTACATGGGAAGTGATTTTAATGATGGACCAAGAGATCTAACCTGGATAAAACTGTACATATTTTCATTTGTTTATTGGCTACTTGGGTTTCCCCTTCTGTGAAATATCTTTTTATTTTTTTTGTTCTTGCTTAAAGGTTTAAAGGTTTTAAAGGTTTAAAGTTTTAAACATTAAGCCTGTAATCTGTCTGGAATTAATTTCCTATATGATGTATGGTAGGAATCCAGTTTCCTTATTTTCCATATGGATAACCAATTATTAAGTAGTCCATTCTTTCCCCAATGATTGCAGTGCCAGCCCTGTCATATATTAAGTTTCCATACAAAAGTGGGTCTGTTTCTCAGCTACTCATTCTTCTCCATGGGTCCACTTGTCTAATCCTTTGCCTATATCATACTGCCTTAATTACTGTAGCTTTTTTTAAAAAAAGTTTTTATTTGTTATCTTTTACCTTTTCTTCTTTGGTCTGTTTGTATGATGATGAGAATGAGCCAGTTGAGTGGAGAAAGGCTTGACTATTCTTGACTTTTCCTCTTCCATATAAAATTTTAGAATGATCTTGTCAAGTTCCAACAAAGAACCTTGTTGAATTTTTATTAGAACTTCAGTGAATCAGTATATTAATATGAAGAGAACTGACAATATTACAGTAATTCTATCTGTATTTCCCTATTCATGAACATGGTATATTTCTCCATTTATTTAGGTTTTCTTTTGTCTTTTAGTATAGTTTTATAGTTTCTCCATAAATATCTTGTTTGTCTTTGGTTAGATTTATTCCTAGATATCTTTGCTTTGTGGCTAATTAATTTTAAATTATATTTCTGTTTGCTGGAATTTAAAAATGCAGTTGATTTTGTATTTGGATTTTTGTAACCAAATACCTTGTCAGACTTTCTAATTCTCATATTCTATGTGTGGATTCTTTGGAGTTTTCTATATAGTCATCTGTGAATGGCAAAAGATTTATTCCATTCCAATTTTAAGTCTTTTTATTGCTTTATTGTTTCGACCACAACTTCTAGTACAAATGTTTAACAAGAAACAGTGATAATAGGCACCTTTTTCATATGACAAAGATAGTAAACTGTTTCATTAACTTAAAAATTATCTCCTCTTTCCTGTTTCTTAGTCTAATGATGCACATTTTAACAATTTAACCTATGGATGGTCTACTGTTAGTTAGTCTCTGGGTTATAAAAGGTTGCTTCATGGTGCTAATCACTAGCGAGCATTAGGACTAACAAAGATGTAAAAATAGCACGTACCCTCAAAAGAAGCCACATTGGCAAACATAAAGGTGCCTAAGAGTCATCAGGGGAGTTTATTAAAATTGCGGATTCTCAGATGCTCCCCCAGCAAGTTTGACTCAAATGCCTGCCCCTGGGGTCTTGCACTTGTCACTGTCCTTGTTGTTGTTTTCTTTTTTTAAAATCCGGTTCCTTTAGGGATATCTCTATTCTCTGTAGGATATTAATGATAGTTGTTTCTGAAGTTTTCTCCATACAATCTTTTTTCTTCTTCATTATCCTAGCTGCTTTTTTCTGTTTGTTCTGGGTTGGTTTTTCCTAATAGATGCTTGCTTCTGATTTCTGGTGATCCTTGGAGGCCTACTGACTTGTGAGTGGAGCCATAGAAAAGCTGATGGAAGCTTTGTGTACTTAGATAGGGCTTGTCAACAAGGGCTTCGTTGTAGGGGAATATGGGTAAACCCTTCAGGACTGCCATTTGTCCTTGTCGTTAGCTCTTTTCTCTTGGGCTAGTCAGCTTTCCCAGAGAAGACTCTTTCAGTCTCCTGTCCTGGAGAGTATAATAGGCCTGGTTGCCTTTGTTCTGATAGGCAAATAGGGGAAGTATGCAAACTTCTACTTAATTCACCCTGTTTCAGCATAGTACCCCCTTCTTATACCCTCTTTCGGGAGGGGGTCAGAGGGCTGAATGCACTGACAGACTTTAAACCACTCTTTCTGTTACTATACCCACTCTTATCCCCACTTCCAGAAGTACCTAGTGCCCAACTTTGAGACTTTTGATGGGTTCTGCAGGGTGAATCAGGTTGCTTCATAGCTTTTCATTACTGGCTTAGAATTCCGCTTTCTTAGGACGGCTAAGTCAGTTACTGCTTGTTTACCTGCTTTCCAGCTTCCAAAAGTTTGTTGCAGTTTTCTCCTTTCCTGTTATCTTAGGCTGTGTTTTTGAAAAAAATCTCATTAATACTGTTTTAGTAGAGTTTCAGGAGAGACTGGGGCTACATACTTTTATTCAATTTACCATCTTTAACTAGATATTACTCATACTGTTTGTGAATAGAAGGTTAGCACCCCCTCCTTTTTCATTTTTTCTAAGTAATGCATAGATTTGATGTTCTAAAGCTGTGGTGTAATTTTCTCTCTAGATATTAGGTAAACAGTTCACTTTGGCTTTCTTGCTTATCTTCAGCCTTGTTTCTAAGAAAATAAGAGCTTAGTCACTGGGTTAACAAAATTAAGCCTCTCAAGGTGACAGTTTAAAAGAGTCAGTAGGCTGCAAACCTGATTGCTTGGCAGGCTGGGGAGGCAGGGGCTTGCTGTGCGTGGCGCCCCCCAGAGCAGAACCGGGGGTGGGCAGCCAATGCTTCCCACCACTGAAAGCAAATTGTTTCAAACATATTAAAGTGGAGATGTCTTCCCGGTGTTGAATAAATAGTTCTGGAGGGAACACAGAAGAACCCTTTGTGGAAGCAGTTTCTCACCAAACCAATCTTCCCTTTCTAATTGAGCCGTGGTTTTCAGTGCTCTGTTTTATCTCCACCATGACCACCTTAGCCCAAGCCCCTGCGGGCTCACCTGGACTGTTCCAGTCACTTTCTTGGTGGGCTCCCCGTTTCATCATCTCACCATGTGGAAAAGGAGCTCATTCCTCTGCCTGGGAGTGACAAGGAAAGTAGGAGTTGGCCAGGTAGACAGGGGGTGGTGGGATAGCCCAGGAAGGAGCATAGCATAGTGTGGAAAACACAGAAGCGTGAGAGAAGGTGGCACGTTAAGGAGATACCAAGTAGATGGATCTGCAGCTGTGGTTGCCTTTGGGCCACTGTGGGAGAGAGGTCTGCAGACATAGTGGGGTGACAGGCTTTGGGGATCCACCCTGAGAGTTCATCCTAGGCAAGAGCCTTCTTCCAAGTGGTATGTCAGCTCAGGTGTTACGGATTTTAATGATAGCGTCTTAGTACTTTATTGAGGGTACACACACACACACACACACACACACACACACTTTAATAAAAGATTTTTAAAGATGCTGACGAATCCCTATGATTTTGAGGGCAACCTTCCCTCTAGTCAAAAGGTAGGCCTGTCTTAGATGATAGGATCTATTAAATTATCATCGGTACCCACGTTTGAAACGAAATTTGTACAAGTTGTTTATTGCTTGAATTTCCAAAGAAAATTATTATAGACCCCCTCCCTTTTTTTTTTACTTTAACCTGATAAAATGCAGTGACTGAGGCACAAAATATATGGTCCATCACTTAGGAAATATCAGTGACTTTGTGAAAAGTGAAACTGAATTGATAGCACCGAGAGGGATTTTCCCTTTTTTCATCTAAGTCAGTGTCCTTTAACCTGTTTAAATCTAGAGCCCCTTAGAAAATCTGAAGAAAGCTATGGTCCCTCTCAAGAACTCTAATACACATGCCTCCTAATTTTGCACAAAATTTTTGAGAATTCTCAGCCATGGGCCCCACTTATGAACCCCTGTTCTCAGTTAAGGCTGAGAACCCAGCCACAGCCACCTGGTAGGGTACTCATCAAGCTTCACATCGGTAATCCTCAACCAAGTTACTAGCCCAGCCCCAAGAGCTCCCCTTTTGCTGATGAGACATATAATGAGCCCCAACTCTTCTAACACCGTACTTGCTCAGATACAACACCTAACAAGTTTTACAATGCATGTGCATAATGAAAAACAAGCAGTAGCGACCACCTGGAGGTTCTGAGTATCTTCTTCCTCCAGCTGATGTTTCTGGATGGTTTTTTCATAGATGATAGAGACTTGCTATCAGAGTCCTTCAAATATTGAGGGGAGCACCCTCTCTAGAAGCCTCCTGGAGCCAAATAAACAATGCATTTCCACCTGCCCTGCTCCATGATTGGCTCTTTCATATTTTGTGAGTGTAAGAAGAAACAGAACCTTATCAGAGGCCCTTTTAAAATTGGCCTTAACACATTTATATAAAAGCAATCCCAGGTTTCAGGACTAGGAGAGAAAAACACTAGGAGAGAAGGTTTGGAGTAGAACCTTCTTGCCCACAAGGAGTGATGAGTGGAGTCAAGAAAAGAACCTAGGAGTACCCATGTTGGAAGACTAAAAATGGAAATTCAGTTTCCTCTCAGAAATGGGCCTTGCATCGTGTCACTGGGGACAATGGAAATAGAAGCCAGAAGTCATAGTTTATTTTGAGAATGTTGTAAAACATTTGTCTCCCATTAGCTGATTGTGTTACGCAGCATTGGGGACGTCCTGGAACTACACTTGTGCCCTGACCTCTCCCTCCGCCGTCGTATACCATCAGCCCTCAGGGAACACAGTCCTTCCTGGCTGTTGCCATATATATATGTTCTTATTCCAATCTGATGCTCTCTCATCCCCAAAATAATCAGCATGAACAGAATGAAGCAGATGGCACAAGCCTTCTTTGGCATACTGGCAGATCTGTATCACTCACTCAGTATTTTTAGAATCAAGGGGATTGAAAATTATGTCCTGAGATGTTTTGGGGGAAGACTTACTATCTTTCCAGGGTGACAGGTGTTGAAATATTACCGTATTTAAGACTCAAATGCAATCTGTATGTCAGGTTACAGAACTGACTGATTATCATCAGGACCATCCCTTTGTTAGTTCGCCGTTAGGATTGTTGGAGGTTTGCCAAATAATAGAAAGTTAATCACAAGTCTGTTTTAAGGGTGTGGCCAGAAGGCTCATCAGGTTTCAACCAAAGATTGGAATCAGCAGCAGCCAGCCAGTACTGGTCAAGTACATGGTGATGGGAGATGCTGTATTATCCACACGGTTTATTTTTTAAAAATAGCTGGGCTTTGATCCTCAGCCACAATGAATTTATAATCTGTTGGGGAGACTATGTTTATAATAGTTTGTGATTATATCATGAAAACAGTGTAAATATTTATATTTGAAGATCCATATTAATGAAATAGAGTTATGGTGAATGAAATGTTATAACTATTTGTGAATTTGAGTTCATCATTAAAAAAAGCCTTCCTGAAGAAACTGAGGAATGTTTACTATTATAAATGAATTCAGTTCAACATTTGAGGACCAATTTTGCACTTAGGGTTGGACTAGGTGTATTTAACACAGAGACCAAAACTCAGAAAGATAAAAGTCTTGGCAAAGACATTAATGCAATAAGTTTAATAAGTATAAAAATGCTTAAGTGACTTAATGTTTTGTTGTTGTTGTTCTTTGCAAGTTTAATGGGGACAGAGTTGGAGGAAATGTCTCACATTTAAATACAGTATGGCCATGTCTAAAACGCCTTGATTATATACCCACCATCTTTGAAGGCCCGAGGGAAAGGTAATGAGGTCTACAGCTTGTTGGACTTCTGAATCTAGGAAAGTGGCTGGAAAGTGCATCTGGGAAAACTTTATTCAATGCTAAAGGCAGGTACTTTTTTCTTGAATAAATCTTATTTTTCCTTTGTATGCTTGGTGTGTTGATGAGCAATCAAAGTTGATATCTGTTGAGAAACAAAGAGCTCAGGCCAGTTTTTACTTGCAACCTCTTATGTCCTGTGTGTGTTGAGCATGTGTATTATCTAGGCTACTGGCTCCTCCCACTATGAGTAACGGATGGTGAAGCATACATAGCAGAGAACGTGTGTCTCTTTTCTATTATATCCATAGCTGAGTGGTTAGAACCATGTGCCAGTTTGCAGCTGATGGTTTCTGCTTTTAATCCCAGTGTTTATAAATACTACCATGTAGTTGTATGGTGTGTTTTTAGATTACCGAGTGCTTTCAGATCCATCTTGTTTCAGTTGGTTGTCCCTACCAGCTCATTTACATGCATCAGATAGATAACACAAACTGAAACTCAGGACAGCTAACAAAGGGGTGAGCTGGAATTTGAAGTAGGGAATCTTTCTACTGTATTCATAAAACAGATGACTGGATCTACATAAATACCTTCTGTGCTTCAGGGAAACGCCTGAGGGCAGATGAGCAGCCTAGCTGTGCCTGAAGGAAAGGGTAGCCTTGCCTTCATCTCTTTTGACAGTGAAACTGAGAGTGCCTGTGCCTTCCAGTACAGCAGCCACTAGCCTCCTGTGGCTACTTAAAGTTAAATAAGATAAAAATTCCAGTTTCTCAGTATCACATTTTGAGTGTTCAATAGCCATCCATTTCCATCACAGAAAGTTCTGTTGGACACTGGTCATCTCTCATAAAGCAGGAGTTGGGGAGAATGAATTTAAAGTATACATGCAGGGGATTGGTGTAGGTGAGAAGCCAGACCAGCTCCTTCTCCTGAGTGACTAGCGCTATTTTGAGTTCAGCTATAAAGAGAACAAGAAAAAAATGCATTTCAGACTTCATATTGTGTGTACATTTTAATCTCTTAAAATAGACCTGGAAAAAACACAGCAATTTCAAGTGAATGAGTATATTTAATGATGATGATAAATTCTATGCCTTTATAGCTGGGCCAGTATTATAGCCAGACTTAGGCTGGATGAGAAGTAGGACACACCATGAGTCCTGGCAGCAAAATCTCGGCCACACAGGCTAGAATTCCTGGAAGGAATCACTTTGTGGCCAGGGTGGCTGGGATGCCTCAGGCCGGGCGGCGAGGTGCACCGGCAGACGGACGGTGCAGGACAAGGAGCTGGGGGAGAGGGCTTTGGACAGAGCTGGGACGGGGGCTCAGTTCAAGTCACACTTGGTCACAGAGGAATAAGCTCTGTGTGCGTTGCCATCAGAAGGGAGGTTTGGTGCCAAGATGCTAGCTGAGAACGCCGGTGTCCCCGGCTTTGGATCAGTGCTTGAAGCTTCAGGTCAAAGTGCACACGTCAGCTCTGAAGGTTCCAAGCAGGTGGGGCAGGATGGTGAGGGGTGTCTGTCTGGTGCTGGCTCCTTGTGAGCTCTGACCAGACACTGAAAACATCCGAGCTAGTTGATGAGGAACACAAGAAGTTTCCTGCAATTTTTGCCCCTTAAAAAAGGAATGTGTTTGTCTATGTTGCATGTGCTAGGTGCTGATATGTTTAAAGATGCTTGAACTATTATTATCGTAAAATTTCATCTAGCTAGACTCCGGCTTTCTGATCTGAAAGTAACTACAAAGGTAAGTAAAAATTAACTTTTAACAGTAAAGAGCAGCTCTAAAAGAGTTGGCAGTAAATGAATGACTGCAGGGAACAGACGCCTTGAAGACCTGCTGTGATGGGTCAGGTTGCTGTGAGTGCCCTGCTCACTTGACAAAGTTCAGAAAAAGCTGGCCTGGGTACAAAAGCTACTCCAGTGTGTTTAATATAAGCATACAGTACGCTATTTTATTATTTTTTTAATATTGGCACTTGAAAGGTTAATGTCCATTGCCTGAGGATTAACTCTGTCTAGAATAGCACAGGATTCTAGGTAGCCAGGCTTTTACTGTTGTTGTTCATGATGCTGCTTTGGACTCTTAAGGCTTCCAAATGATGGTCTGTTGGTAGAAGAAGAAGAGCCTGGATTTGGGTGATCTGCCTGGGTTGGAAGGGTGGTAATAACTGGGATTGGAGGCAGGTTGAGGCGGCAAGCCCACCTCCTAGGAGTGACCTTCCAACAGGTAGCTGGTCCCCCAGGCTGGGGCTGGGGAATGAGGAAACGTCCCCATAAACGAAAGGGGAAAAGAAGAGTAGAACAGTTTCCTGGAGGTTGGTGCCTGTACATCTAAATGTGCTCTGAGCTCTGCCCGAGCTGTCCCTTTGTCTCCGTGGGAATCTCATCTCCCCTCTAAAGGCACCACATCAGTGAACTAAACTAGCTTTATTCCCACTTTGTTTACATCGTAGACTTGAGTCCTGCACGGTAACCTCACAAATTAACTTATATGTATACAAGTTATTTCGGCTCATCCCCTGGAAGTTTAAACAGGTGTGATAAACAACTTATGTTCTGCCAACAGTGAGTGAAGAGGACTAGCCCATGGCTTGAATAAGCAGGGATGATTTTTTTTTTTTTTCTGTACCAGTAAAACACTTGAACACACTGGGGAGGTTTTTTTGTTTTTTTTCTTTGAATTGGCAGACTGAACTTCACAGTGACCCGAAATTATGGTTTGAAGTCGGTAATACCGACTCTATGGAAATAGCTGTCTCTATCACAAGGGAAAGTGTGCTTCATCTACCATCAAAACACTGTGCACTTGACTCCTGCCACCCAGAAGCACAGACAGGTGGATTTATATGCAGAAGGACCTCTCACAGCACACGGGAAGAGGGAGAGTTGTGCTGCATTCAAGCCATTTAAAGGAACACATTGATTCCGGGGAGTTGATGCTGAACTGGTGGGGGAGGAGAAGCACTGTTTTCAGATGAAATGCAAGGAAACTGTTCCTCTTCTCTCCACAGACAGTTTGGTGATCCAGGACGTGCCCCAGCTCTAGTGATGCAGATTGCCTTTCTGCTCTGGAACCTCATCCATGCCTCAGACTTGCTCCTCTCAACCTGAGACTGCGTGGAAACTGGGATGTGGGAAGCAGGAAGCAGAGACAGTGGTAACTGAGAGGCCCATGTCTGGGTAGAACCAGGTCCGGGACCACAACGCTGCCTCCCCCCTGGCCTGGCGCTCAGCTGCTGTGGCTCTGCTGATGTGCTCAGCACCGTCCTTCTATTTGTACTTAAATGGCACAGCATTTGGTCAGCGCATCTGAAAAGGAAGGTGTGAGAGACAAAGCCCATGGCCACCTACCCCTGCCAATTATGTGGCAAGACGTTCCTCACCCTGGAGAAGTTCACTATCCACAATTATTCCCACTCCAGGGAGCGACCTTACAAGTGCTTGCAGCCAGACTGTGGCAAAGCCTTCATTTCCAGATATAAATTAATGAGGTGAGAGGCTTTAGAAAAGGAATGTACTTTCACACATACCTTTAAAAGGCTTTGCTAGCCCTCAGACCAAACACTGCAGGGGAAAAGGGATGCAGAATGTGGATGCATTTTAGTCTTTATGGCTGTATCTCAAGTGATTACTATAGTTTTTGTATGACAGTTGTGCTTTGCAGTGTCCAGTTCACTTTTTCAACAAATATTTCTTGTGTTCCTACAAGAAGCCAGGCCTAAGGACAGAAAGATGAGAAGACACATGGCTGGGGAGATAGTCATGCAAACACCATTAAAATGTAATCTAAGGGCTTTGACGGAGCTGTGCAGGTGGCGGAGGTTGATGAGACCTGGGGAGGCCCCTCAGCAGGGTCCAGTCTTTAGCTGGGATGTAAAGACTGAATGGGAGGCGACAGTGAGCAGGCTCTGGGAAAGCCCTGAGCCTCGTCCTCGAAGCGCACGTGCGCAGAGGGTAGCGGTGGATGGGAACAGGGGTGAGGCTCAAGACGTAGGGGAGAAGGGAGCACCTCAAAACAGGCCTCGTCTACTGTCCTGAAGGGTTTGTTTTCTTCTGATAAGTCTAAGAACTGAAAAACATGATTTGGTCAGGATGTTAGAAAGATGGCTCTGGTAGTAATTTGGAGAAGAGGGAAGAGGCCCGTAGACTGATCTGCAATCTGTTGTTAACAGTCCAGGTATGAAATATGGAGAGCTTGTCCAGGTTCTGAGAGTGAGCATGGAGGGGAGGGTTCACCTCCGAGCGCTGGCTTTTGGAGGAGTTTCTCAACTTGGCTCTAAAAGCCACCCTGACAAGTGGAATTCTGTTGGGTATACAGATGTTAAGTATGTGCATTTAATCAGATTTTCAAAGGCATCCATGATACAACAGAGGGTAAAAACTACTCTTTTAGGAGATAGGTCCTTTTTTAGAAATAGTACATTTAGTCTGAATTATCAGTACTTCTTGAGTGCCTATTAGGTACTCACTTCCCTGAGGGAAATGAATATATGAGATGTAGTTTCTGCCTGTAAAGGATTTTTATATTATAGAAAGACAATATATACTCAAAATCAGTAAGTCACACAGTAGGCTGATTGACAATGAATGCTGTGTGTGTTATGTACTGAATATATGGTACCTTCAGAGCTATACACACAGAACTGCCACTAATCTATGCCTCTTTTGATACCTGGTTAAGGGAAATGCATCTTTTGCCTCTAATTTTCATGAAATGAACTTTTAACTTTCAGACTAACATATAAATGCATAGGTAAGAGTCAGAATTTAGCAGGACAGAGTTTTCATCTGAGTGGTATGAACACGAACCACGTTATAATTAGATCTGGGAATGCCCCTGGAGGAAGGCACTTGAAAGAATTAAAGAGAGATATAAATTATGGCTCTTAAGAATAGCACTGTTAATAGATGATGTAATATAATAAGCTGATTTGTTAAAATAAGCCTATACACGCCTAAAATTCAAATGTGTTCTGTACATCGGTCGATGTCTAGTAGCCATAAATATGTGTTGAGTGCCTACTGTATGCATCGATTTTGTTGCAAAGGCTTCCTGTTTTGCAACACGCTTCTTATGTGTACACAGTAATTATCCTTACCCGAACACCAAAAGCAGTGTTAGCTGCAGTTAAGCCACAGTGAGGATATTATAACCATGGATAAAGACCAAAACACATATAGGAGATAAATATTTGGAAAAGACAGTGGCGCTAACAGATTACTGGAATGACAGGAATTAGGTGGGATTACTGTGGTAAACCGCACTGAAGAAGATGTCTTAAGCAATATTTAGGAGGTAGGTGGTGGTGGTTCTGAGGAAGGGAAACAACTTGTTCAGCTAAGGGTGTGAAGAGAAGCAAAAAAGGGAAGCAGTGTGCTTCATGCAAGGACGGCCTTCCCTGCTGCAGTCGTCACCGACATTTGTTGCCTCTCTGGCCTGAAGCAGCGATCTAATAAAGGGATAGAAGAGTGGCGAGAGGGCAGGATGCTTTAGGTTTTGCTTTTTTTTTTTTTTTTAAAAGGCAGCATTCCATCCTGTGTCCCTCAGTTGTAACATAAGATCCATTTTATAAGCAGAGGTTGAAGAAGAAAATAACTGACTTGCTTAACTAGAAAAGAGAACATGGGACTTCTTAATACAGCAAAGGATGAAAGCAGTTACATGGAGAGAGCAAAGGGCAGGAACAGTGATTTGGCAAGGCAGACGAAGCCCCAGTGTAAGCAGTTACCCCGGAGGAATTCTAAGATCACTGATGTGGTCCAGGTGACGCCCAAAGACGGTGGTATTTGGTGACTATAGGACAGACTGAAACTGGTGGTTTCTTGGGTTGTGAGGTAAGAGGAAAAGTTAGGGAGGGAAACAAGATGTGGAAGTAATTTCAGCTATAAGATGATCATGTTCTAGATTGGAACTGTTGCATGAGCAGGTGAGGGGGAAATTAAAAGAAGAACTGGATGCCAGGCAGAGGAAAGAGTCAAAAAAGAGGGATGGTAGCTGGTAGAATGTGAAAACTGTTATTGCTCAGGTAAGAGTTGTGTCCCCCTGAGCCTTTCTCATAGGTAGGACAGCAGTAGGACAGGAAAGTGTGGGTAGGAAATACCAGGTCCAGAGTTGTTAACTTGGCACTGATCTACACAGGGGTGATCAATGAAATTTAATCAGGTAAAAATCCTTCACAAAGGAAAAAGGGGAGAGGGACAAGATGCAGAACAGAGCTTTAGGGTTCCTAAACATTAGTGCTGGACCAAGTAGAAAGAAAATAATTGTTTAAATGTCAAGTTTGTTATTTGCCCTCTAGCAGCCTCGAAAAACCCTTTCGACAACCTATGAATGTATTTAAATGCATGTGGAACTTGGAGAGAGACCAGCATCACTTCAGATCCCCCAAATACCTATTGCATTGTCCCCGTTCCTCAACACTGTTTGTACCTGTCTCATAGAACCTGCCGCAGTCAGTGTATGTTTCCCTGTACTGTCCTGGGGTAGCTGCTTAGTCCTTCTAGAAAAAGTCCTTTTGAACTTTGCCGAAGAAATTACCAATGACCTTTAGGAAGCGAGTTGAAGGTGTCTAAGAGGGATCTTGAAGAAACGGAGACGGGCTGCACGCATGTGACATGACAGCCAATAGGAAAGTATTAAACGGCAGAAACTAAGACTTCAGCGTAAAGGTCTCATGGGAGGCAGGAGGCTGACGCTCCGAGAACAGGTGGTGGGCTTGGCATTCTGGGTCCAGTTAGACACTTTCTCTGAGGTTAAAGATGACAAACTTTTTAGCTTTATGTCTAAGGCCTGAACTTTTTGTCTCAACAAAGACCAAGCAGAAATTGTATTAGAAACAGTAAAAATAACAACACTGGGGGGCAGGGGTATGGGGTTCTGTGTAGAAGGCAAATTGGATCACTTCTGGAAATCCAGACATTTTAAGAGTATAGAATAGTCATTTAAACCCCTTCCTGAAAAATATTTCTTCATGATCATATATCCTAAAATGCTTGTATACTTGTATTTGTTTAGAAATCTCTGTGTGTACATTAGGAGAATGTGTTCTCAAAGCGTATTCTTTACAGGTGTGAAAACTGCATCATGTAGTACCTGTTTTTTCATTATACAGTTTATGTGTAGAATCTGGAAAATACAGAAAAGTATTTTAAAACTAAAACACATATACCACCACCTAGAGAAAACTACTATCAACGTTTGAATACTGTTTCTGTATGTTTCTTCAGCTCTTAAAAAACTGGGTCTATTGTGAAATTCTCCCTTCTGCTCCTAGGCACATGGCTACCCACTCACCCCAGAAATCCCACCAGTGTGCTCATTGTGAGAAGACTTTCAACCGGAAAGACCACCTGAAAAACCACCTCCAAACGCACGACCCCAACAAAATGGCCTTTGGGTGTGAGGAGTGTGGGAAGAAGTACAACACCATGCTGGGCTACAAGAGGCACCTGGCCCTCCACGCGGCCAGCAGCGGCGACCTCACCTGTGGGGTCTGTGCCCTGGAGCTAGGGAGCACTGAGGTGCTGCTGGACCACCTCAAGGCCCACGCCGAAGAGAAGCCCCCTAGTGGAGCCAAGGAAAAGAAGCACCAGTGCGACCACTGTGAAAGATGCTTCTACACCCGGAAAGACGTGCGGCGCCACCTGGTGGTCCACACAGGCTGCAAGGACTTCCTGTGTCAGTTCTGTGCCCAGAGGTTTGGGCGCAAAGACCACCTCACGCGACACACCAAGAAGACACACTCACAGGAGCTGATGAAAGAGAGTCTGCAGTCCGGAGACCTTCTGAACACCTTCCACTCCATCTCTCCCCAGTTCCAACTGAAGGCTGCCCCACTGCCTCCTTTCCCTCTAGGGGCTCCTGCACAGAACGGGCTTGCAAGCGGCCTGCCAGCTGAGGTACACAGCCACACCCACGGCCCCTCGGAGCAAACCTCCCAGCCTGTACCAGCGCTGCCAGAGCTCCTGGCCCCGCTCCACCCCGTAGCATCCCCCAGCTCTCCTCCCCCACCCCTCCAGAATCACAAGTACAACACCAGTTCTACCTCATACTCCCCACTTGCAAGCCTGCCCCTCAAAGCGGATACTAAAGGATTTTGCAATACCAATTTGCTTGAGGACTTGCCTCTGCAAGAGCCTCAGTCACCTCACAAGCTCAACCCAGGTTTTGATCTGGCTAAGGGAGGTGCTGGTAAAGTAAACCTGCCCAAGGAGCTACCTGCAGACGCTGTGAACCTAACAATACCTGCCTCTTTGGACCTTTCCCCTCTGTTGGGCTTCTGGCAGCTGCCCCCTCCTGCTACCCAAAATGCCTTTGGGAACAGCAGTCTCACCCTGGGGCCTGGGGAATCTCTGCCCCACAGGTTAAGCTGTCTGGGGCAGCAGCAACAAGACCCCGCACTCGCCATGAGCACTATGAGCCTGGGCCAGCTCCCCCTGCCCCCCATCCCCCACGTTTTCCCAGCTGGCACTGGTTCAGCTATCCTGCCTCATTTCCACCATGCATTCAGATGACTGACTGGTTTTTAAAGCGTACCTTTCTTATTCCGGAAGATGTTTTAAGAAGCATTTTAAACATCAGTTAGTTACGATACAAGGAAAGAGTTAGAAAGCAGGACTAGAATATGCCTTATTCAGTGATGACTGGCTTGAGAGAAAGAAGAGAGTTCTCGAACTGCATGTATTGTGCCAATCTGTCCTGAGTATTCATGCTTTGTACCAAATTTAATAAGCAAGTATTCTTTAATGGAACTGCAACCATTGTCATAACCGACATCCATACGAGGGCTGCTATATATAGGTGTTTGTCAAATTGAACTTAATCGTAAGCCATGATCATAATAATGTTAACTAAATAACTTTATGTGGCACTGCCTAGTAAGGGAACTATGGAAAGGTTTGGATTTCTCCAAAATGGGAGAATTTTTAAAATAAGAAAATAACCTTTATATTGCATATTATGACTAGGCTGTGTATTTCTTTTCAGGGATTTTTCTACCTTCAGGGTTGGATGTAGTTTAGTTACTATTGCCATAGCCAACCTATAGTTTTACAGAAACAATTTCTTGTGGAATAATAGATGTCTCCATTTTAAAAAAGCATTTTAAATGTAGTTTGAATATTTTCCACAGGATGCTACAATGTGAGTTATCACTTCATTTATCTTAAAAGACTAAACTGATTGTCAGTTACATCTGACAGAAAAAAAAAAAAAAAATCACTGTGTAACCAGGTTAAGTGGTAAAATAATCCAGGCGTCAGTCAAAAAAAGCATTTTACTGACTTTAATATTGATTATATTTTTAACAGGAATTTAAGAATATTACTGGAATTAAAAAAAATATATATATATATATATATTAAACAAGAATTTCCTTTGCTCTGTCTGGCTTAAAATACTACTCTGCTTAAGTATTTTTAATCACCAATAAGTAAATGCATTTTAAAATTCATCATTTAAGTCAATATTAGTTTTATTCAAAAAAGATAACGTTTTACAATGTAACTATAATCTATCTCTTGAATTTGGTATCTAATGAGTTTTTAAAATATAAAACCTAACCTTTTTTTTAAAGCTCCTTTGTCTTTTGTGTTTAGAGGCTTTCTATATGAAGATATATCTTACATATAATAAACTCTACAAATTCTGCAAATGGCTTGATTAATTTTTATATACAACCACACCGCGGAACTATCCACACGGAGATGATAGAAAACAGTTCCAGCTCCTTAGCCGGCTCCCTCATGCCCCCTCCTGGTCATTACATCCCCTACAGAAACTACTATTCTGACCTCTACTCAGCATCTATTAGAAACTAACCCCCCCCCCACCTTTTTTTTTTTTTGAGTAAAATAATTATGATTTAAGGTAGGAGCTTGTATGTTTCATTAAATTCACAGTGCTAAGAACTTATTTCTAAAAATTACTCTATAACATTCTGAATCCTTCCAGAATGCTATGTAATTTATTTCTGATATATAGGTCAGAATACTAGCTACTGAAGTTTTGTCTAGGCTAGGCTACCATGATCCCGTTTTACAGTGGTGTTTACTATTAATTTCTAGTACAAATTAGAAATTATTTCATATTGGGATTTCTTCAGAAAATATGCCCCCATAATACTGTTTATTTTTGCTTGTTTTACCTCTAAATAGGGTGGGGTTGGGTAGAGAAAGGGAAACCTTGAGTTCGTTTGCCCATTAAAGCAGCATATTAGCCAAATGTGAGAAACCGTGGTTCACGGTCCTTAAAGGTGATGCTGATGACCATAAAGGGTGGGAGGCATTGTAGATAAGCTACCTGGGGCTGGGCTGTTGCATGTGTGGAACTGACATGGTGGGTCCTTAAACTACGGTTTCACTTGAGGGGAAGAAATGAGACAGAGAGACACAGGTTACCTCGTCAGTAGGAATCCACTGCTCTGGGATGTCTAAGTTCCCAAATCCACTCTTACCTCTCCAAGGGAAGGCAATCTCCCAGAGCAAGCGGAGGGTGGTAGAATGGCAGCTCCCCTCAGCTAAAGCTTCCCAAATTCCATTTACAGAAGCTTCCATGAATACTTTTATGTGGCTTACGAGTCTTCAGTCAATTCCGGAACACATACCTGATTTACCTGAGCATAAAACATAGCATTTAGTTCCCAAAACACAGATCCTAAGACTTTCAGATGTCGTGTTTGCTGTACCACAGGTGGGAGTAGGTTGGTATTCTCCTAATTAGACAGAAAAAAATGGCTTACTCCTAAATAAAATTCCGAGTTTAATAAAAGGTAAAAAAATTCTTAGATTAAAAAGCATGAGTTAAGTATAAATGACTCTACAAAAAGAGTTTACTAACCCTTAAGATGACCAAGAGAAAAAAATAGTAGAGACACCACCTCCCAACAGAGCTACATAAACCAATGGTGAAATGAACAGTTGACTTCCAAGTTGGCCGTGATAAATAAACGGCCTGAGGCCACTTAGAGCGTCCTCTCCACAGGGTGGGAAGGTTACTGGAACCTGTTCCTTCCACTGTAGTGTTCCCCCAAAACCAACTGTGTACACTGGTATATGTGAGACAATTCTACATGGTATACAGATGGACATTTAAAATAGGAGTGGTTACTAATTATGGTTCAGTGTTCATTAGAAGCAAATAACAAAGCTGAGATTTCACAGCTATTATATAAAGCTAGGTAAAAAATGATTTTCCTAGAAAGCAATAATGTTAGTACACCAAAGACTGTTTCACTAAAAGTTTCTAATATCAAAGCAACGTTTTCTTTAAAAGCTTACTAAATGTCCACTTAAAAAAAAAAGCTTCAAGTGAATCTTTAAATCAAGCATTATCATACAGGTTGATGTGTTGTTTAATGATTTGGGGGGAAAATTTTGAAGGGAGTGGATAAGAAAATTTGAAGCTAGTTTTTACTTGTTCTACATGATGTCTCAAGAGAAATCATGGGCATATAAACAGATGCCCCCCCTTCCTTCCCCTTAGGTGGCTTTCCTGGGTACACAGCCATCCAGGCTGAGGACTTTTAGGGAGCCAGTCCGAAAGCAGAAAGAAAAGGCATTTACTTTAGAACTTCGTTGTTTCCACATTGAGAATGTTAAGTAATATAGGCCTCTTTAAATTTTTAATTGTTTTAACAATTCACATATCAAAAAGCCTCCAACTTCATAGCAGTCCTATTCAGTGTCAATCTCAGGGAACTGTCCTTCTTTGGAAAAAGGGACAGGGCAGTAACCTTCCAGGTCAAAATGAAAAATCATTCCCCTTTCCTGTTAAATCCAAGAAACAAAATGAAGAATCATTCCCCTTTCCTGTTAAATCCAAGAAACAAAAACTGAGTGTCATTTCAAACTGTATGTTTAACGAAAGAGTAAATTTCAAGAACATACATTTTAGTAACCCAAATCAGGATTTGTCCAAATTCCTCTTTGATTGGCCTGCTATGGATTCGTTCTCTTAAAGGCTCATTAACTGTCTTGCCCATTGGATGATCGGCAACACCTGGATTAGAGGTTAATTTTTTTTTTTTCTTACCTGGCCTCTAGGAGTTAATCTTTTTTTAGAAGATTTAGTAAATCCTTGTCTGAATTTTGCTCCAGAAGCAGGGTCCACTGCTAATCCTTTGCAGACATAAACAGATTTGTTATTATGTAAAAGCAAACATTAGCAACAACAGAAAAAAGGAATGATTACGAAATCCTCACACTGGATTCAAAAATCTCTATTCTTCTTTTGTTTAGTTTTGTAGCTATAGACAAGTTCTCAGTCCCCATCCTGGGCCAAATAATAAGGAAAACAGAAACTGTCTCAGGAGGCTTCTCTCCTCTACCCCTAGGCCTTCACTTACCCGTGGATGGGCCCTTGGACCACCACCTCAGTGGCCCACCATTTATACAAGCTGACCCTCAATACCTCTCCCCACTACTGCCCTGGCTTTCAAAATGTACCCTGAGTATTTCATGTCTTCACAATTCTTTGCCTGCTTTCATGCTAGAAAGGGTTTGATAAGCCTTATGGAAGCATGAGATGCCTTCCCTCCCAGGGGTTATTTACACAGTGATGGACTCAATCCCCAAACAGGACTGTTTTCCTTCGTGTCCAACAGCACTGCTAGGTATGGAGATGTAGGAGTTTATGGATATAGGCATACCATACCATACTCTGTTTTAAAGGACCACATGGTATGGGATGGGATTCTCAAGGAAATCATTAAAAAAAAAAAAAAAAAAAAAAAAGAATTAGTGCTCTCTGTCCTAGAGGCCTCCTTTCTAATCAGTGTTTTACGAAGGGGGAATAACCAAATAACCCAAGGCAATTGTGAATCAATATCAAAGAACACAGGATAGAAAGAACTCAGTGTTCATATTACCCAAAGATCTCCAAGTTTTATTTTTTCCAAGGAATCAGCAACTGACCCTTCAATACTCATTACATTTGCTATGCAATTAGGTTAGGTAAGGACGGGAGGCTAGTGCAGGGAAGATGCTTATAACCCTGATCAAATCCACTGGCTCCAGACACCAAAGCAGAACCTACACCAACAAAACTTTATAGGCAATTCACTAAATATATGAAGCAACGCAGCTCTAGGACCCAGAACTACATTTTCACAGTGATCTTAGTCTCTCTGTATAAAGGTGCTGGAGAAGCTGCTGCCCAGAGGTACCTTCCCTGTAAATCTGTCACTCTTATATCAAAACCCTTGAGAAAATAGCCATGTAGATATTTGCTGACTAGGCTATAAACTCAGTTTCCATCTGAACATTAGAATCTTCGTGAGAATGAAGGAAGAGCCACACCTTTTTCTAAAACAATTTCCTAACATGTATCTACTAAATAATACATACCTACTAAATAAAATATAATATATACTAGTATATACTATGTACTAAATAATGTAATATATAATAATATATAAATATATGTTTATATAATTATCTCCTTAATCTTTATATTTTTTGACCCAGTTTTCCCAAAGTAGATAAAGATTTGCTTGGCTCTACCATTTCCTATTAAAAATTACTTGTGCAAGTTGCTTTTCCTCTCTGTGCTTTCCTCACCTGTAAACTAGGGATATGAATAATATGTCTACTCCCCTGTGTTACTTTGAGGATTAATGAAGATTAATATATGAAGAGCTTAGAAGAGTGTACAGCTAAGCATGGGCTACTGTCCATGAAGAAGGGAGATATTCAGTACAGCAAAAAAGTAGAAACAACCTACCTATTCAAGTCAGGAAAACAGATAAACAAGTTCCACTGTATTTTTGTGATATGATACTATGTTTTTAAAGAAACTCTTTGCCATAGGGAAATGTTCAAAGTTTGTTAGTGAAAAAAATCAGGATGTGTACACAGACTATGATCCTAGCTTTGATAAAAGGAAAACAAAAAAGGAGTATAAAGAGAAAAAATGAAGAGAGATATCAATGTTAACAGGGTGTGGAATTATGGATGTTTTTTATTTTCTTTACACTTTTTCTTTATACCATTTCTTTATACCATTTTCCAGTATCTTCTACAGTAAGCATTAATTTCTTACACGGCAATTAAAAAAAAATGCTCCTTCTCAAGAGACATTTTTGCAGACTAACTTAAAGTGTCTAGAACCAAAAAGTTTCTAGGTCATCATAATAGTCTAATTTACACAGATGCACGGGCCTGGGGATGTGACACCAGCATCGGCGTTAATCACATATAGTCTGGACATCTCGCCAAGCATTTACAGCCCTCCTTGCTCTACTGCCAGCCTTCCATTCTAACTTTAACCCCAGTTCTTCTCCGTGCTTTGGCCAAATGGGCCATTTGTTTCCAGAGTATGCCCTCTGCATTCTTACTTCCATATCTTTGCTCATTGCTTCTGCAACTTTTCTCCATTGGTCAAAACCTAGCTCACCCTGGGACTTCCCTGGTGGTGAAATGGATAAGACTCCGTGCTCCCATGAATGGATAAAGAAGATGTGGCACATATATACAATGGAATATTATTCAGCCATAAAAAGAAACGAAATTGAGTTATTTGTAGTGAGGTGGATGGACCTAGAGTCTGTCATACAGAGTGAAGTAAGTCAGAAAGAGAAAAATAAATACTGTATGCTAACACATATATATGGAATCTAAAAAAAAAATGGTTATGAAGAACCTAGGGGCAGGACAGGAATAAAGATGCAGACATAGAGAATGGACTTGAGGACACGGGGAGGGGGAAGGGTAAGCTAGGACGAAGTGAGAGAGTGGCATGGACTTACATATACTACCAAATGTAAAACAGATAGCTAGTGGGAAGCAGCCACATAGCAAAGGGAGATCAGCTTGGTGCTTTGTGACCACCTAGAGGGGTGGGATAGGGAGTGTGGGAGGGAGATGCAAGAGGGAGGAGATATGGGGATATATGTATATCTATAGCTGATTCACTTTGTTATAAGGCAGAAACTAACACACCATTGTAAAGCAATTATACTCCAATAAAGATGTTAAAAAAAAAAATAGTAAGAGAAAAAAAAAAAAGACTCCGTGCTCCCAATGCAGGGGGCCTGGGTTCAATCCCTGGTCAGGGAACTAGATCCCACATGCATGCTGCAACTAAGAGTTCGCATGCCACACTAAGGAGACCACATGCCTCACCTAAGGAGCTGGCGAGCTGCAACTAAGGAGCCGGCAAGCCACAACTAAGGAGCCCGCCTGCCACAACTAAGACCCAGCACAATTAATAAATTAAAAACAAAACAAAACAAAGAAACTGAGGCTGAGCTAAAAAAAAAATGTAGCTCATCCTGAAAGCTCATCCCAAATGCTTCTACCTCTATGAAGCTTCCTCTCTCTCAGAATGTCACCTCCTCCATAAAGCCTCCTCAGCAAAGTTGATCTCTTGATTCCCTTAGGACTTTTATATCCCACTGTTAAATATTAGATATAATAATTATTGACTGCCTCTCCTCCTAGACTTTTTAAAGAATCCATGGGTATAAGAAACAGCCATACACAATAACTATGTGCTGAGTGAATGAATCCTTTTGAACATCCATGGCAGCTGTGTATCAACTTCATGTAACGTCACATGTTCTCTTGGGCAGAGATTTTCCTGTACATACATAACTTCTTAGAAGACTCTGGGATGGATAAGGATTGTGCCTGACACACATTTCCCCTGACTGTGAATTCAGAACAAAATGTTATAAATGAGAGATTCTATATGCTTATTTTACTCAAGAGAGTTGAAGAATGATAGCCAGAGTTTTAGAGGGCTAACTACCAGCTAGATGAAGACAGTAAAGGATTTATGTGGAAGGCGAGTGACACCAAGTAGCCTAACTATCGACTGGCAATCTAGAAATAGCAAGATCAACAACAATTTTTAAAAGACCCTCATATTACAAATAGATTAATACTGACCAGAACAAAAACAATGGCCAGCAAATGTGAATCTGATTCACATAAGGGCCTGTTTACATTAGTGAGAGGGACTCAGTGCTTCTCTCCAAGCCGTAAAGAGTTTTGAAAATCAACCTCCCGCCAGTAGACTTCTGCTCCCTCCCCAGAATGGCTCCGAACGAAATGTGACTAATTTAAAGGCACACTAACCCTGACAATTTTAATTTTAAATGTAAACAGGTGAGGCCACAGGAAAGAATAGAAATTAAATTGAAAAAGCATCTTAAGCCTGAAATAAAATAAAAAGCTACCTCTTAAAGCTAATTAACAGGACAATTCTATCATATGCCAGTAATCTAAGTGAGAAATTATAGACTCAAGATACCCACTTTTCTCCAACATATTTCATTCAAAAAGTATTTACTGAGCACTTCATAACTGCCGTAAACAATTCTAACAGCTAGGGATACAGCAGCACAATACAAAATAGACCAAGCAGAGAGATCCCTGCCTTCTTGAAACTTACATCCCTTTTTCTGGGGGTGGGGGGACAGGAAGGAGATAAACAAACCTGTAATGAATATTAGATGATGATGCATGCCATTTTGAAAAACTACAAAGCGAATTATGGAGGCCTTGATCACTTCTAAATACAGAGGGTGTGGGCGAGGCGCACCGGGAAGAGGACACTCAGCAGAGAACTGGAGGGAGGGAGGGGGGGAGGGAGGGAGACAGCAGTGCAGATCAGTGAGGGAGGGTTCTGGTTTTCAGCAGAGGGGCAGCCCGTGCAAAGGCCCTGAGCCAGGAGTGAGCAGGACTGAGAGGAAACAGTGGACGGCGAGGTCAGGTGGTGGCACAGAACCCAGTGTGGGCCCTGCCGGACTCTGCCTTTTACTTAGCAACATCACAGTAGCTATAAACCACCGTTAACTAGTCAAGAACAAATATAATACCATTTTGCTTAGATCTGCTGGCCTACTCCTGTCTCCTAGTGTATCAGAATGGTGTCTTTGTAGCGTCCCGCTTAATGCCACATACTGGGACACGGGACTGCTAAGCCCTAATTCAGGACCTTTCCACTGGTGCCTTGCTGCTGCTTTAAAGAAATTATTTAGTTCACGGAAGGAAACTCTTCCCCTATTTTCAACACTACGCCTGTCTCCCCCGATTCCCAGTCTCTTTCCAGGTTTACTAGAGCAGGGAATGCAAATCCTGGACTCCGAGGCTGTACTCAGATTTGACTTGGCGCACTGTCAGAGTTGTCTAATCCCGATGAATTAAGAAATATTCCCTCTTGGCAAATAAGCTTCAACCTCAAAATCAAAGGGATGTTTTCCACTGGAAGGGAAGCATTATAATATGTTCGTTGAAAAAATAAGAAAAGAAGCCACAGTAGAAAGAAACTGTCTTTTCTGAAGGACACTAATTGTTACACTTTAGAAAAAAGCTTGTTAGTGGAAGTTTTACCAAAAGAACACATATATAATTTGAATTATTTTTGTTCTAAGTGAAAACTAAAACCTACCCCATTGTTAAGTTTTTACAGATCAGGAAAAAACTAATGATTTGAGTTTAGATGGCTGTGGGGAAATTTTTAAAATATTAATTCAATTTTTAAACCCATGATAAGCAACTCATGAGGAATTTAAAAACTAATGATAAAAATTTCTACTGCTATTATTACTTTGACTGTGAAACTGGCACTTCTTATTCTGGTTCTGATAATACCTTCAAAATAAGACTTGTGACCAGATGGGCCAATATGATCACGAATTAATTCATACTGCCTTCACAGTACATGCTGATCATAAAGAAGAATGCCCATTACTACTAATGCAGCTCAATGAAGAGAGAAAGCACAGTAGATATCTAATCCAGCTCTGCTGTTTACCAGTTGTGTGCCTTAACTGAGCCTCAGTTTCCTTTTCCATAGATTAAAACATTTGGAGGACTATTGCGAGGATTAAATGAAATGGGTCAAGCATATAGTAAGTACTATAATGGTGGTCATACCTTTCCGCTACTTTGAAGAAATTATTTCATTCTAGGGAGGAAATTCTTCCCTTTTTTCTTTTTTTCCAGCCTTACTGAGATCTAATTGAATATATGTATAAGTGTAAGGTGTACAATATGATAACTGATACATGTATATATTGCAAAATGATCACAATAAGGTTAGTTAACACACCCCTCACCTCACATAGTTACTTTAGTGTGTATGTGGTAAGAACATTTAAGATCTACTCTCTTAGCAGTTTTTAAGTGTATAATACAGTACTGTTAACTAGAGTCACCATGCTGTACTTCAGATCCCCAGAACTTATTCATCTTATTACTGGAAGTTTGTACCCTTTGACCAACATCTCCCCATTTCTCCCACCCTACCCTCCACCCATGGCAACCACCATTCTATTCTCTGTTTTTACGAGTTTAACTTTTTAAGGTTCCACACATAAGTGAGGGCATACAGTATTTGTCCTCCTTCTCTCCGACTTACTTCACTTAGCATAATGCCCTCCAGGTTTATCCGTGTTGTCGAAAATGGAAGGATTTCCTTTTCTTTTTATTGCTGAATAATATATACCCCATCTTTATCCATTCATCCATCAACGGACACGTCAGTTGTTTCTATATCTTGGCTATTTGAAAAATGCTGTAATGAACATGGGAGTATGGATATCTCTCTGAGACAGTGATTTCATCTTCTTCCCTTATTTTCAACACAAAACCTGGCACACTGCCATCTCCCATCCTTAATCTCTTTTTAATTTTACCAGAACAGAGAACATTGGTTCTAGACCCCGCTGTTGTAATCAGATCTGACCTTGTACATTGTCAGAGTTGTCTAATCCTGGTAAATTAGGAAATATCCTTTCTTGGCAAATAAGTTTTAACCTCAAACAAACCCACATATCTTTATATCCCAAAGCAACTTTGGATGTCATAGCTTTTGCTGACTGCCAGCAAATCCCAAAGCCAACAGTGGCCCCCTCTGACTCTGTCATTCGATAGTTGAGATGCTCACTCCAACTCACCTGGCCTGGTTGGGACCACACCGGCCTCCAGGGCCCTGTTCTGCAGCAGAGCTCCCACAGCACTGGTTACAGTTGTTCCTTTTTCTGGACTCATCTGAACCCTACCCTACAGAGAGAGAGAGAGAGAGACAGAAAGACAGAGAGACAGAGAGAGAGGGGGCAGAGGGGACGAGTTCTGTCACCTCAGGTAGCACACAGGATGTAAAGCTGCCTCCCCTTCACCAGCAGCAGGCTGGAGCCATGTCCGGGACCTGCGACACCCGGGGGAGGGGGACACGCACACCCTGCACCTTAGTAGCCTCATTCCTGTCCTCCCTGCTGGGGCTCAAAACCATGTTTTAGAGCTTTCATTCCATAATCAAGCCCTCGGTGGAGTGGTGATATGTTAATCCTGTAAAATTAGTTGTATGGAGACATAAGAAATCACTTAATGTCAATAAGGATAGTTACGGAACATTTTAGTTTTTCATTACACTTGAAGATGATTTTGTTTTTAAATACATGAACAGAGAAGAAAAACAGACACTGGCAGGCAGCAAGTGTTTTAAACATGGAATTCCAACGTCTCCATGCCGCTCCCCTCCCTGCTGAGCAGCAGTAGCCCAAGAGCCACATTCACACAGAAGAAGGACCGAGAGGTTCCTTGGGAGCTCCTCTGTGCACTCCTCTCTACCTCACTACTGATCCCTCCACATCTCCATGGCAACTCCAGTATAAAGATAACCTGTTCCTCCAAGTGAGACTCCTCACTTGGGCGAGGATAGCTAGGAGGCTAGAGCAGGCAGCTCATCCCCAGCCACACAAAGAAAGCTATTTTCAGAGGTCCATATTGGTCTCTTTCGGTTAAGGGTATAACACATTTTTATACTCGATTATGTTTAAAATAGAAACACATTTCAGCTGTGCTGTTAACAGCCCTTCAAAACTGAAACACCACCTCCCTTTTTGTTCTCCTTCTGAATAAGCTCCACTATTAGGCAGGGCCCCAGAGTGGTGAAGCTGGCATAAGGGAAACAGCGCTGCTGTTCAAATACACTCTACAGCGAGTTTACTCAGAAAGCAAGCAATGCAGAAAGCAAGCAATTTTTCTTGTGTGTTCCCAATCACCACTTAGCTCTGGAAAACAAGGAGAGGAACAGGGCCAAGTCACTGGCTGCACTCAGGACAGCCAGCTGGCCTCCTTCTTCAGGAATAAAAAGCGCTTCCGTCCGCTGCTTCCCTCTGCTCCCCTTGGGCCCCCTGACGCCCACTAACTCTGTGGACTGGTTAGAAGAATCGTTCCAAGAAACATAACGCACCCTTTACTGCTTTAGGAAGTATAGGTAGAGTTGTCCTTTTTCCAAAACTAAGTTGAAGTCAAGTCCAAAGCAGTCATATTCCCCCCCCCCAATTGTGGTGCCTCTCCCACTATAGGAAAAGACCACGAGAGAGGGGAAGGAGGGCGGGGCAATGTGGAAAGAGGAAAAGGCCGGGGCACCCTGTGTGCAAGGCACCGTACTGGTATTACCTATAATCCTCCCAACAGCTCGGCAAGACACATGTTAAAGTGAGCCTCAAAGAATTTAAGTAACTTTTCCAAGTTTACCTGTAGATAATATAAAACTGAAAGTCAAACCCTGACTACTGACTGAAAAATCTGGGCTCTTTCTACATTGCGCTGCTTCCCATGATATTTCAGGTGTAAAGATTGAATCTCTACAACTATATTTATCATAACCACCCTGCCTGCCCCACCAACACACCTATCTCCTGCCTCCTGTGTTCCTTTATCTAGATGTGTGGTATTATCTGCCAGGCTCTGGAGCTAAAAACCTTTTTGCCAACCCTGATCCTCTTTTACCTTATATTTGATCAGCTTCTCCGTCCCAACAACTATTTCTTAAATCTACCCGCTCCTCCACACACACACACCCCATTAGTCCTCTTACTCTGAGCCCTCATTTTCTTTTCCTGTTGTGTGGCTTCTAACTGGTCTCTCGCCAAACCATCTTGAACACTAACTGCAAGGGTGATCTTTCTAAAAAACCAATTCCATGTCACTCCAATCTGCACTATGTGACCAGTCTACACTGCATACAGAATGACACATGAGGCCAGTGATGGATGGTTGGACAGAAAAGCTGAGAAGGTCAGTCTGCAGGGAGGAGAGAAAGCAGCAGCAGAGTAGGAAGAAGAGACAAGACGGAAAGATGGACAGGAGGACTTCCTGGGTTCCAGGGAACTTTCAATTCCTGCTTCCAGGCCCTCAGGCTGGTTGGCCTCAGATTTAGGGCACCTATTCACTTAATCCCCTTTTTCCTCCTCTCTGAGCCAGCTTGGCTTAAAGCCCTTGTGGCTCTGACGCTCACATTGACTGTCCCATCCCGTCACTCACCAACAGGCACTCTAGGCTTTGCTCCACATGGCGGGCTCCTCAGGTCACGAGCTGGACACTTTGTGCACAATGTCCTTCCCAACTTCGAATCTAGACTGGTAAACCCATTTGTTATTTTGCAGAAAGTATCTGCTCCTCTTTGAAGCCTTTGCTGAATCACAAGTGGCCTCTGCCTCCATCTCGCTCCTATATATGCCAACCACTACACTTTCCTACTGCATTGTTTCCAAGGCCACCTCCTCCTCCGAATCACAAATCTTTGGTCAGCCAGCACTTGGCACAGAGGCTGCTTCAGCACAGATATTCAGTAACTGTCTAGTATATGTTGAGCTAGAGCTCAGGTCCATAGTCTGTGGGGTGTGCTATCGTTAGAGAGGGTCCCATCCCTATTACATACTGGATATCATGGAAATCTTTCTAAACATGCTTCATACTGTTAAGTATTCAGAACAATTTAATCTTTTCTTGGTATCTAAGCCATGTTTATGAAACTAATGGTTTTCATGGTATGCTGTAAGCTATGTCCCCGGCACCTTTGATGTACATGGAGCTGTCTGCTCTCTCCAGTGTTGTTTTTATAAATCTATTGTCTTCCTGGTCCAGTGTTATTTTACTTATTTGTACCTATTTATAACAGCTGTTTTATCCATTTACTTTAAATTGCTGACTCTGTGGCTTTGAATAGGGTGAAGACCCCTCTCCACAGAGCAAACACATGACCTGTAGAACAAGGCCTCCTTGTGACAGCTTCCCCCACTTAGGCCAGTTTCACCTCAGGTTCAAGATTCTTTTTGAGGTGGTTAAGGCTGATAACCACCATTGGTTAGAATTTTACCATAATACTATAGAAACACTACTTATACATCTATGTCTTCAACCTAAGAAGCTTCAAACACTGTAGAAAATTTTTTTCTACAACACCCAAAGGTGCTGTTAGCTGGAAAGCAGCCCTCAAAAAGAAGCCAAGTCCCATGAAGATGAGTGACAGTAACTGGCTATCTTGATCCTTACACTTCTCAGGATGGGTAATTTAGGTTCCCTAGCAAATTCTACCTGCTTTCCCTAGGCATGTAAGGGCACAAGAGCCAGCACTTGGGGAGAGATATTCACCTGTACCCTGGATGCCAATTTGGCTGCTGCCTGGGCTGGATCAAAGACTCGGCGAGAAGATTGATCCTTGCAGAAATTAATGTGCCGATTGGCTGTGGTTTCATTAAATCTCCTCATACAATATGGATGTTGAATATAATCTGAATGTAAAGATAACAAAAAGGCAATTAACATTTCAAAAACAACTCTGGAAGGGACTATATGAAATGAAGTAAATAGAATATGAACTCTGCTCCAACATGAAAGAGAGGTACCAAACTCTGGTTTGAGACAGCCTATTCCAGAGGGGGAGACATGCATGGGCTCAAGTCAAGGACAAGGTGGGGTAAATTTTTTCTACCTATGCACTTATTTCAATTAAGAGTGTTCCCTTAAAATGTTTACATGCTACGGTGTTTTTCAGAAAATAGATTAATTATATATACTTAGGAACTTCCCAATTAAATGAATTATTTAGTGGACGATTATGTAAAGAAAGGAGTCCTAGAATCACAGAATATTGATATTGATGACTGAAGGGCACAGAAGATTCAAAACCCCAAGTTGTGGTACCGAGTGGGACAGAAGTTTATACAAAAGTTATGGAGCTACAGAGGGAGTAAGATGTTTCAAAATGTGGGTTTGGGGGATGGGATTTGAAACCAATGTCACACTCCTTCTGCAGTGGCTAGATTTTCCCACTGAACTCCTAAGTGAGGAGGCAATTAATATGTTCAGTAAGGGGGTTAGGAAAAGGGAACAGGTGAGGGTTCCAAAACAGAAAAGGGAAGAGCTTCCAGCGCTAGAACCTCTCTGGCAGCCCTGGGGGCACGGGGTCCTCTGAGGTTCTGGGGAATACCCACTGGTCTCAATTTGTCTCATTTGCAATTACTAGACAGTGGGAGAAAGGAGAAGTGAGAAAGATCCAAGGTCTTCTCAGAACGTGGAGATGCTCACATGTTCCAAAGCCAGGCTGGAGCCTCCTCCTCCAAAGCAAGGGGGACCACGGGGGTTGTGTTGTGTTGTTTTGCTTTAGGCGCCTTGAAGGGATGACAAAGTGGATATGGTGCGACATAAAAGAATAACTACCTCTCTCCCCAGGAAGGACCTGAGACAGCACCACCTTAAACTCTGTATGGAAGTTTGGTTTAGTATAGAGTCAAAATTCCTACATGTGTGAATGGGTATTTAAGGCAGTGATGTCTTCAAAGCTAAGAGTTTTTTGAAGACATCTTTTAAAGCAGTTTGGGGAGTTTTCTACTTGAACAAATCATTTCCTAAAATGAATACTCATAAAATGAAAGAATTGGAATATGTAAGAAATTGGAATGAAAGAAATGGTTAGCACTTAACCTAACAGTTTATTGCACACTCTGGAAGGCATTACTTCATCATTAATTCCGTACTTACTGAACACCTATTATGCTCCAAGCAACTTGGGGATACAATGTCTCTGTAATCAAGGACTAAGCATTCTAATACAGAAACAAAATTTTCCCATGGTGACAAATTCCTTGAACAAAATAAAACAGGACAAAATAAAATAGAACAAAATAAAATAGAAATGGTGAAGGCTCTTCAGCCTGCCTGACTGGTTTTGAGGCTGAGCTCTTCACCTACTATGTGTGTGAACTTGGCACGTTTCTGAACCTCCTTAAGCTTCAATTTCCCCAGTACCTACATATCACCTGTATCATTGAGTTGTTATGAAAGTTAACTATGATAATCCACAGTAGGGCCTGGTACAGTGGGTGGGTAGAACATGCTGTAACTATCAGGAAACAGGCCCATCCAGGTTGTGTTCCAACTATCAAACAGGAAACAAACTGCTTATGAAAAGTAAAATAGAAAGTGCCATTATCATGCAGAACTCATTTACGATGGTGTAGAAAAACATCTAGAACTGGGTTCGTGGTTCAGGGGTTATTTCTTTAGTTTTACCAGCTGAAAAGTCAAGGTTTATATCAGAAATGCTGCTACCATAAACCAGACTCAGTTTGGGCAAAGACAGTGACTATGGCAGTGACTGTATTGCTTCCTTAATCCCACTTGTTCATTCATTCATTGCACCCTTCTGTGTGTTTGGCACTATATGCCACTGTGGAGGAAACCAAGTTGAAGTGTAGTATTTCCCTGCTGACAAAGATCTCAGAGACGGGGCTTCCCTGGTGGCGCAGTGGTTGAGAATCTGCCTGCTAATGCAGGGGACACGGGTTCGAGCCCTGGTCTGGGAAGATCCCACATGCCACGGAGCAACTAGGCCCGTGAGCCACAACTACTCAGCCTGCGCGTCTGGAGCCTGTGCTCCGCAACAAGAGAGGCCGCGATAGTGAGAGGCCCGCGCACCGCGATGAAGAGTGGCCCCCGCTTGCCACAACTAGAGAAAGCCCTCGCACAGAAACGAAGACCCAACACAGCCAAAAATAAATAAATTAATTAATTAAAAGGAAACAAACAAACAAACAATTACTAAAACTTTAAAAAAAAAAAAAAAAAAAAGATCTCAGAGACGACTAGAGGCATAGGTAAAGAAGCAGACAATTACCACTCCGGGGAATAAGCTTTGAAAGGAGGAAGCACTAGGTCCTCCAGGAGTCCACAGGAGGAACATGAAGGCCAGACTGAAGGGGCAGAGGAAGAGAACGTCAAATATACTGAGAACGCAAAAACTCTTTTCTTGCAACAATAATTTGAACACAGCATGACTGAGCTACACGTTCGGCCCTCGTCTCAATCTGAGTCACCTCTTCCTCTATCAATAATGATGTCATAAAAATCACTATGTGCTATCTATTTCAATAGATAATGATTTATAACTAACTTATTTATTTATTTATTTATTTTTTGCCACACCGTGCAGCATGCAGGATCCTAGTTCCCTGACCAGGGATAGAGCCCGTGCCCCCTGCAGTGGAAGCTTGGAGTCTTAACCACTGGACCACCAGGGGATTCCTGATAATGATTTTTAATGTCTTATTCCATATCTCATAAAAGATTAAAGTAGAAAAACAAGCATCATTTAAAAATGCAAGCACTTTGTTGAGTACCCACGTCTACATAGCCCTGTGAAGCGTGGACCAAATGTCCCAGGACCACTGAAAATCCCAACTGTAAATATTCTGTATCACTGCCCTCATAAACTGTCATATAATCCTGGAAAGTTGAATGATTGGCAAACTTACTTAAGTCAGTAAGAATTAGAATAAATATACGCACGTCACAAAAACTGAGCCATGAAATAAGGAATCATGCTGGAAAAAAAATGGAAATTACTTGCAAACTCATACATACTAGGCCATATGATTAATAACACTAGTAATATCTGTATAAATTTTCTAAGTATTTAAGCTGGAGAATATATGGGCTAATATAAAATCCCTGCACAATCAAAATAATTGAATAGTAATGAAAATGTGCTATTGGAGGTAATCATTTTGCTTGGTGCATAGAATTATAATAAGGGCATAGGGAAGAATTTAATTATAAAACTGTATTTTAGCATAAAAATGTAAAGGGCAGAAAAATAAACTGTACACTTGATGAGGCCTTACAAAGGGAATTATTTATTTTAAAGAAACAATAATCCCCACATTTTAAATCCAATGTGGAAATAAGAGAAATTCACACAGCAGACCATCTGACATGGTTTCACTATTCAACTAAAGAACTAGAAGGTAGCCATCAACCCTGCAGCTTCTGCTATTAAAATGAAGTAGTTCTCATAAAAGATGCTTTTATTATACAAAGCTTGTTGCCAAAGTATTATCAAAATCACAGCCATAGATCTTTCTATGGAACATCTTAAGACAACACATGATTTCAAGTTAATTTTCATAAGCACCTAGCAAAAATGAAGCAATTATTAAGAGTATTTTCTGGTACTGAAGTTCAAATGATTTATTTTTCGGATGATTTTTATAGTATTACACTTTGGTTTTGTTTGTTTGTTTTACTTTTTATTTTATTTATTTTTTGGCTGCGACCCTTGGCTTGCGGGATCTTAGTTCCCCAACTAGGGATCAAACCCGCGCCCTCGGCAGTTTAAGTGTGGAGTCCTAACCGCTGGACCACCAGAGAATTCCCTTTTTATACTTTTTAGAATGAACTTTGAGGAATAATTTACGTGCATTAAAATGTACCTATTTTAAGTGTACAGTTTGAAAAGTTTTGACAAATACATACATTTGTGTAACCACCCCAACTAAAATATGAAACAAGTCTATTACCTCCAAAAGTTCCTTCACACCCCTTTTCAGTCAATAATTCCCCCAAACCCAGACTCAAGCAACCAAAGATCTATTTTCCTGTCACTAAAGGTAAGTTTTACCTATTCTGTATCTTATTACAAGACAGCATCCATGGTGTGCTGCATGTATAGTTGCACTTTCTTCTTCCTGTTCAGTTGTATTCCATTTTGTAAATATTCCACAGTTTGTTTATCCACCCACTTGTTGATGGTCATGTTCAGTTTATGCTACTTAAATGGAGCTGCTATAAACATTAATATGTAAGTCTTTTTTAAGGACATGTTTTCCATTTTTTTGCACAAACACCTAGGAGTGGAATCACTGCATAGGTAAGTGTATGTTTAACTTAAGAAAATACCAAAGTGGCTGTACTATTTTAGACTCCCAGCAGCAGCAGCAGCGTATGAGAGTTCCAGTTGTTCCATGTCTTAACCATCACTTGTATTGTCAGTTTTTTATTTTAGCCATTCAAGTGGGTGTGTAGTGGTATCTCACTGTGGTTTTAATTTACATTTCCCTGATGAAAATGATGTTGAGTATCTTTTCACATGCTTATTGACCATTATTTTGTGATGTTCTGTTCAAATACATCTCTTGCCTTTTCCTTATTGGGTTGTTGTCTTATTATTGAGTTATAAGACTTCTTTATATATTCTTGATATTTGACTTTCATCAGATACATGTATTATAAATATTTTCTTATCCTGTACCTTGCCTTTGCATTCTCCTAATGGTGTCTCTCAAAACTAATGTTTTTAATTTTGGTGAAGCCCAATTTATCAACTTCCTTTTTAAAAACCTGTTGCTGCATTTTGTGTCCTGCTTAAAAAATCTTTGTTGACTCTTAGATCAAAGATGTTTGGTTTTTCTAGAAATCTTATAGTTGTAGCACTTTATAGGTCAATGATTCATTTTGAATTAATTTTTGTGTATAGTATAAGACTATCCTTTCCCATGTTGAAGTACTTTTGTTAAAAATCAACTGCCCATAGATTGGGGGGAGATCTATATTTAGATTCTCTTTTCTGTTCAATTGATATACTAATACCAAATTGTCATGATTACTGTAACATTACAGTAGGTCTTGACATCAGGTAGTGTAAGTCCTCCAATTTTATTCTTTTATCAAAACTATCCTGGCTATTCAAGATCCTTTGAATTTCTGTGTAATTTTAGAATCAGCTGGTCAATTCCTACTTGGCAAAGAAAACTTGCAGGGATCTTCATTGGAATTACTTTGAGTCCATAGATCAATGTGGGGAGAACTGACATCATAACATAATGCATGAGTCTTCCAAACCATGAAAATGGTAAATCTCTCCATCTATTTTAGTCCTCTTTAATTTCTCTAAGCAATGTGTTGTGGTTTTCATTTTAAAAGTCTTACACATATTTTGTTAAATATATGCCTAAGTATTTCATGTTTTTTACATGATTGTAATGGCATTTTTCATTTCATTTTTTCAATTGTTTATGCCTAGTATATAGAAATACAATTCACTTGTGTATATTGACCTTATAACCTGAAAGCTTGTTAAATGAACTTTTAATTTCAGTAGCTTTTTTTGTAATTTCCTAAGATTTTCTACATTTACTCATTCATGATCATGTTGTCTGTGAATAAGGATAGTTTTACTTCTTCCTCTCCAACCTTTAAATTTATGTGTATGTATGTATGTGTGTGTGTATAAAATATATAATTTTTTCTTATTACACTGGGTACTATGTCCAGTACAGTGTTAACTAGAAGTGGTCAGAAAGGACATCCTTGCTTTTTTCTTGAATTCAGTGGGAAACTGTTCAGCTTTTCACCATTAAGTGTGATATTAGCTGTAGATTTTTCAGAGATGTCCTTTATTAAAAGGAAGTTCCCTTCTATTTCTACCCTTCTAAGAGTTTTCTTTTTTAAACATGTATGGGTATTACATTTTCTCACAGGCTTTTTTCCTGTAGCTACTGAGATGATCATATGCTTTAAAAAATATTTTGTTAATATGATGAATTACATTTACTATTTTCTTCCTTCTACTTAATTTAGGTGTAATTTGTTCTTCTTTTTCTAACTTTTTAAAGAGGAAGTTTAAGGCAATTGATTTAAACCTTTTTTCTTTTCTAATATAAGCATTTAAAGCTATAAACTTCCCTCTAAGCACTGCTTTAGCTGAATCCCACAAATTTTGATATGTTTTCATTACCATTCAGTTCAAAATATTTTCTAATTTTTCTTGTTCTTTCTTCTTAGATCCATGAGGTATTTAGAAATGATTTATTTCCAAATATTCAGGAGTCTTCTAGATATATTTTCATCATTAATTTCTAATTTAATTCTGTTGTGGTCAAATAACATAGTCTGTATGATTTCAGTCCTTTTACATTTATTAAGACCCACTTTGTGCTCCTGCACATGGCCTATCTTGGTTGAACATTACATGTGTACTTGATAACAATTATATTCTGCTGTTGCTGTGCATCACACTATAGCTATAGATGTCAATTGGGTCAAAATGTTACAAGCATTTCAGACTGATAGGTCTTCTTGATGAATATATCTTTTTAATTATTATCTCTGTTAATAATACTTGCCCTGAAGTTTACTTTTCCTGATATTAGTATTAGCTACTTCAGTTTTATGATTATTATTTGAATGCATATCTGTCTTTTCCTGTGCTTTTAACATGTCAATCTACAATTGTTCAGACATTGCTGGTATTTATTTCTCTTTTTATCCAGAGGAAAAGCACAAATCATAAGTGTATGGCTCCATGAAATGTTCACAAACTGTGCACACCCATGAAACTAGCCCAGATCAAGACACAGAGAGTTCCCACCAATCCCCCTTGAGTCGCCTCCTAGTTGTCCCCACCCCTCCAAGTAAAATGACCTCCTGACTTCTAATCTCAGAGACTGAAACCTGAAGTTTCTAAAAAATTGAGTTTCTGATATTTATAAATAAGGAAGTCTGCATTTCTGTCATCCTTTGAGAAATCAGACCCAGCAACCTTGGGTGTGCGTTCCTTTGAGGCAGCCGTGTGCTAAGGCAGGAGCAGCTGTCCCTTAGGGAGGATGTAGCCTCTCTAGGCCCACCTGGCTCACCTCATTTTGTCACCTGCCTGGCTTGCTTATTTGTGTCTTTATATTTAAGGTGTGTTTCTTGTGGAAAGCATATAATTGGACATTGCTTTATTATTCAGTTTGACAATCTCTGCATTTTATCCTAAGTGTTTAGGTCATTTATATGCAATTGTCCATATGGTTAGGTTTAAATCTATCATCTTGCTATTTATTTTTATCCTACCGGGTCTTTGTTCCTTTTTTCCTCTTTTCCTGTCTTTTTTTAGATTGAATTTTTTTCCATTTTATCTCCAGTCTATGTATTGTCTTATTAGCTATACATCAATATTTTTGAATGTTTACTCCAGGGCTTATTAATAGGGATCTTTATGATATAATACTTTACCTTCAAACAATGTTATACCTATTCATGTATACCATAAGAACCTTTCAACAATATACATGCATTTTCCTCACTCAACCTTATCCTATTATTTTCATACATATCACTTCCAAATGTTATAATACCCATAATATGTTATTACTTACACTTTAAATAGTCATTTATAACCCTCAGCTAACATTATACTCAATGGAAAGCAAGACAAGGATGTCTGCTTTCACCAATGCTATTTAACATGGTATTGGAAGTTCTAGCCAGAAGGTTTAGACACAAAAAAGAAATAAAAGGCATACAAATAGGTAAAATTATCTCTGTTCACAAATGACATAATCAAATATGTAGAAAACCCTAAAGATTCCACACCAGAAACCAACTGTTAGAGCTAATAAGCAAAATTCAGCAAAATTGCAGGACAAAATCAACTCACAAAAATTGCCTGTACGTCTATACACTAACACTCTGAAAAGAAAGTCAACAATTCCATTTACAATAACATCAAAAGAATAAAATACTTAGAAATAAATTTAACCAGAGGCAAGACTCATACACTGAAAACTACAAAGCACTGCTGAAAGAAATTAAAGAGGACATAAATGAATGGAAAGACATTCCATGTTCACGGACTGGAAGACAATATTGTTAAGATGACAACTACACCCAAAGTGATGTACAGATTTAATGCAATCCCTATCAAAACTCAACGGCATTTTCAGAAATAGAAAAAAAAACCCATCCTAAAAATTCATATGGAATCTCAAAGTTTCTAAATAGCCAAAATAATCTTAAAAGACTCTCCACTTCCTGATTTCAAAACATGCCACAAAGCTATAGTAATCAAAACAGTGTGGTACTGGTATAAGGACAGACATACAGAAAAATGGAATAGAATAAAGAGCCTAGAAATAAGCCTTCACATATATAGCCAATTGACTTTTGATAAGAGTGCCAAGACTTTTCAATGGGGAAGGCACAGTCTTTTCAACAAATAGTGCTGAGAAAGGTACCACATGTAAAACTAGATATCCAACTTCCAATGATCTTACTTTATACCACATTCAAAAATTACCTGGATCAAAGATCTAAATATAAGAGCTAAAACTATAAAAACTGTTAGAATAAAAAACACAGGGGAAAGACTTCAAGATACTGGAGTATTTGACATCAAAAGCTAGGCAACAAATGAAAAAATAAGTAAATTGGACTTCATCAAATTACTTTTGGGCATCAAAGGTACCATCAAGAGAGTGAAAAGACAGTCCACAGAATGAGAGAAAATTTCTGAAAATCCTATACCTGATAAGGAATTCGTGTTAACATTAATCTAATCATGCCTCTAGACCTAATTTCTAATTTACAGAAAGACAGGGGATGGATTACAGGATTACAACTTGAAATGGTTAAAATGGTGATTTTATATTTTATATTTTTATCTCAAAAAATTAAAAGAGCTGTGGGTATTTGATGCTATGGAGCTATTACAGAACTGCTTGAACTGCTCTGCCCAGCTCCGTTCTCATAAACCAGGATGTGAAGGGCATCCCCTGGAGTTCTGTCAATGCCATGACATTGGGTACAGTGGTGCACTGATGTTGAGGTAGGGTTAGAAGGAAACACAGAATCTTTATGCAGAATTGAAAAAAAAAGGATAATATAAATTTTATGATAAATTTACTTTTATATAATTTAATTACTATTGTTAATTTTAGAGTTTATAGGAGGAAGGCATAATGACTAGGCCAAAAATCAAGCATAGCCTCAATTGGTTAAGAGTAAAATGTCAAAAGCAAACCAAACTGGCCACACACCTAGGTTGATGGACGGAGGGGGTGGAGCTGGGAGAGGCCGGCCTTCTTTAATGGCTAGTGTACACTGCTTTGCTGATCGAATCGCATTAATGAAGTCTTCATGTTGTTGTCTCCAGTTAGATTTTCTCATGGGTTGAGGCTACAAAAAAATAAAACATATACTAACCTAGACTATATATCTCACCATTATAATATTTTTTAAAGCTAGGATCTGAATTTACAAGAAACAGAACTGTGAAATTTGGAGAAAAAAGAGAATTTGTTTTCCAAAAGTACCAAAAGAGGTTTGGAAAATACAGTAATAAAATTTGCAAGTCACAATAGTGAGGGAAAACACAAAATAACAATCAGAAAAACAAAGACATTACAAAACTTTAAAGGAAGACTTAAATGTAAGATTACAAGTGACTGTCTTCCAAGTTAATTGCTGGAGTTAATGCTACTCTAATGAAAATATAAACGAGATTTTTTTGCCACATCTGGAAAGTATCTGAAATACATTTGGAAATCTAAGTGAGCATGATTAAAAAGAAAACAGTAAAGGTGGATTATACTTACATGACATTACACTGCATTATCAAGCAAAAATGAAACCAGAGAGCCAGAAAGAGGCTTTAATGTACTGAAGGAGATAATCAAGAACAGCAAGGAAGATATCGATAGTACCTTGGATTGAGGAGCCTTCCACACAGTGGGAATGTCAGTGCCCTGTAATCTTTGTTTTAAGGAATTGAAAGCTTTACGCTTTTTGTTGAACAGTTTTCTACATATTGGTCCATGCCTTTCCTAGAAAAGGAGTGGGAATTAAAATTTTTAACATGTACAATCACAAAGTTTGTAATGCCTCAGTGTACTCAAGTAGCCCCTGCTGCAGTGACTGGGTTGCACCTTCAGAGCCAAGTTCATTCTCTAACTCTCAAATCACAGCAGAGCAAATCCATCTGGCTCTCTTCACCCATGTTACACATAACGAGATACTGTGTTTGGGCAAGGTCAATAAAAGGCCTCTTCAGCTAAAGAAACTTACTTAAAATTTGGTCTTACATATTTAACTCTATCACTTGGGCTCAATGAATAGTTCCAAGCATTAAATAATGTTGAAAAGGCAAACTTTCTAGTTTAAGTTGAAATAAATTATTTCTGATATTCGGCTAGGTACTCACTGAAGCCAAGGAACGTTTCTTATTTCTTCTATTCTGTTTCCTGCCTTCACTGCTCTTAAATTCCAAAAGCAAGTCATCCAGGAATTGAGTCCCAATAACCTTAACATTGTTTTCCCATCATTTTGAAGGAACTCTTTGCATACAGCAAGGGGAAACTTAGCTTCTTACCAGTGGAACCTTCTCAGAAAAACTCTTCTTACCACTCAACATTTCAAAATTGAGTTTAACTGGGTTACTTTTCTACACACAGCAAATCAAACCACTTAACTCCTGAAAAGGAGTGGAGAGGTTTCAAAGAAATATTTGAGAACATCTGCAAGAAACAACTGGGACAACCATACCACGAATGAAAAATACACCAATTCCATTTAAGTTATGAAGACATTTTCCCTTAGTGTGTCCAAACATTTCACATTCATGAAGTCATTTATTTTAGAGCAAATCTAAGCTTATACTATTAAATTTTAAAATATTACAATACTTATAAGACAATCGGCAGAGAAAACTAAGACAATCGGCAGAGAAAACTACTCCAGGCAGTAGACCTGTAAGTACTCAGCATTTCTGGTACAAAAACCAGGGAGCCAGCACACAGAGCTTTGCCTGTGTACCACTTTTATAAAGTCTGCACTGCAACACTATGGGATTATGCCAGGATCTTTGCCTTCCACTCTTAAGTCCTCTTCCTTGGTGGTCATGTAACTCATAATAGCTATCACTTAGACAGTTGCTTTGTCCAGACCCAAAAAATACAGGCTCCATGAAAATCACTGCACCTGGCTACGAACAAGCCATACCATTTTAAACTGAAGGAGAGAGAGAGCAGACCACTTGATCAAATGCTCTTTGTAGCCTAGAAATGGGTCAATGAAGTAAAACTCAAGAGGACCCAAGAATACTTGGCATTTAGTGATCCCTCTTCAAACGGTACCTTCCAGGTCTCAAATCCATTCTCATGGGGTGCAGTCCTGGGTTAGCAAAGGCAGCTCCCTAGTGGATTGTTGGGCCACAACAGGCCCTGTGAGTTCCCCTTCTAGATCCAGCAAACTCTAGCTGCGGTTAACTAGAACAGATATTTCACTTTTAAATTCCCCAGAGAAATAAAACCTACAACCTCATTCGGTAGTCTTTTGCCCCAAATGTAGTCAGGTTTATAGTCCAAATTCTTTAAGTTCAAAACAAGTCTCTTTGACCTAAATGTCCCAGCTAACAGTTCATTATCATTTAGATTTTTGTTTTAAATCGTTTTTCTTGGGAACTCCTTCATAATATGGGGGGCCTACTACCTGTTTGTTTCCCTAATTTTGAAATAAATCAAGCTTTTATTCAACTTTATAGGCATCAATCCGGGGACCTGACATGCAGTTAGCTTGAATCTAATTAACAATTAGGTCTTGGAACAAGCCTTACAACCATTTTGTTCAAATTACATAAAACCCCTGAAACTAGAGAGTTCTGTCTTTATACGTGGCAAAGCAGGAAACAGAGGGAGGTTAAAGGACTTGTCAGAATTAGTGACAAATTTGAGGCTAAAAGCCAAGTTTCCAGATGCTCCAAATTCAATGTTCATTCCTCTTGACTAGCTAATTTCCCTGGTGCTTTGGCCTTAAAATTTGAATTTTTGATGCTTATAGAAAAGGCGAAAGAGCCAAAACCTCTCAAGAGACAATCAGCTGTGCCAAGATACTTTCATCTGGCTTCCTTTTAGTAAGAGGACCATGTTTAATAAGTTCCCTTTTGAATGGGGCAGCACTGATCTGCTTAAGTGTCCTCTGGGCCTGCCAGCCATAGGTTATGTACTTTTCTCCCCTTGCTTTCCCTCCACATCTGTCTTTAATCTTTGCCACTGTGGCCTCCTCACTGACTTGACAGTTCATTTAACTCCAATGAAACACATCTACAAAATGTCTTTATGTTTACCAGAACATCTGCTGCAAAGCGTCTTCCACAGACTTCACAGGGAAATAATTCCTGATTGCCATCTGTATAGGATCCAAGAGCACATTATGTTAATTTCACGGAATTGCCTGCCCGAGAAGAAATGACTAACTGGAGGAGACCTCAATAGCTTGATATCCTCACTCTCTTTTCCCCTCTCCAACTACTTCCTTCTATTAGGAAGATCCTTTGTAAAACTCACCCGTTTTCTTCTCCTAACCTAGACTTCTCACTTCACTGAACAGATAAATTCCATATGCTTCAGGCAACCAGAGTATAATTATTTAATATTTAATATATTCTTAAACTAACTGCCTGATAGCTTAGCTTTAGACCTAAGTACAAAGTTGATACCCTAGTATGAAGTCATAAATAATCCAATGGTAACATCTTTAAGACTGCTACTAGAATGTAAGGCCATGTATGTGCTAAATGAAGGCATGCCATTTTATCATGGACAGTGTGAAAAGGGTTGCCTAGTCGTTGAATTTAAGGTAAACTTTCCTGAGAATGGCTTTCTCTCTCCTGATAAATCTCTTTGCCGGAAAAACTCCTACCTGAGAGGAAGGAAGTAGAAGAGGATGAAATGGACCAAGTAGAACTGGTGGGCTTTGCTCCAAATCAGGAAAGACAGAGCCATTACAATGGAGAAGCACATGAGGATGATGAACGTCATCCCAGGGGTGGTGCTTAGTGTAGGATCTCTGTATGAGGCCTGCGAAAAACATTCACTGCTGACATTTTATATGCAGTAGAGAATGAGTGAAGGACTACGATCGTAATATGCTCGCTACTTGCTATTGTTTTTTTAAAAATATTCGATTATTGTAGTGTTTTCCAAGTTAAATGAAGAATAAACTCAAATTAAAAAAAAAAACCACAAAAACTGACTGACTGTGCCCACTATATCCCAATGCCTCAAATTACCTGACCCACAGTAAGGTTCTCAATAATTACCTGTTACATGTATGGGTCAAACAAGAATTGAGTTTCTACCATAGGGCCAATCATTCATTCAATAAATAATTAAACACCTGCCATATGTAACTCTGTGGGAATATTGAGAGAAACCATGCATGGGTCCAGCATAGAAAAGGAAAGTATGCCCATAAATTACTTTAAATGAAGTTAGAAAAGCAAACCATTGTGGAATTCTGAAAAATAAGAGTTTTGTTTCATATTACTGCCTTTCAGTTCATCTGGAGTTGAGTATATAAGATTACAAAAGCAGTTTGATCATGCAGAAGATTTTGTATTAGACTAACCATTTGGGTTCTATTCTACAAACAAGGGGAGCAATCAAGGACACTGAGTAGGAAGAATCTGAACAGAGCTGTGGAAGATTCATGTGACAAAGCTGAGGAGGGATGAATGGATGGTGGTGAGGATGGAAAGTGGGATATTAGTTAACAGGCTAAAGATGTAGGCCGGAAATGGAAAGGAAGGAGGAAATGGGAGAAACTGTGGTCAAAGAATCAATACGATGACTAGATCTGGGGGGAGTTGGGAGGTGACAGAGAGAAGAACGCTGAGGGACTGAGAAGACGGTAGAACTATGGATAGAAATAAAGAATTCGAAAAGAAGAGCCATCTTGTAAGAAAAATGACCTCAGCTTTGGAAATACTGAGTTTGAGATAGAGTCATCCAGCCAGCAGGATGGAAATGAGGGAGGTCAGGGCTAGAGACACAGATGTAGGCTTTGTTTGGAGAGTGATGTAAAGGCATGATACTGCCAGGGAAGAGGTCATGGAAAGAGAAGTACAGGGATGATCCCCAGGGAACTCCATATTTAAGGGCCAAGAAGATGATGATGATAAGCCAGAAGGAGAAGCAGGAGAGAACAGGGTCATGGAAACCATGGGAAGACGGTTTGAAAAAGGACGGCCTGATTAACAGGAATCAGATGGTAGCTCATTACAGACACTGTTGATTTAAATGATTTCTTCTCACATCTGCCAGATGGTATTATATTTGCAACACAGGTCATCCGTTACAGCATACAGAAATACCACTCTTCCTCTCTGTTCTTCTGGCCTTCTAACTCTATAAAAACTGGGTCTTAATTTTCTTTTTTTTTTCCAGCAAGGATATCCCACCCCTCCACATACTTACTCATTAATGAAAGCTACTCATCCTAATTACAAAACTGCTTTTTTTCTAAAACACTAATGAAGGATGATTTACTTTTATGACTATTACTGTAACATTTGTAGGGTGATTTCCTGTTCCCCACACACTTTTCCTATGTAATCTCATTTAACTCCTCACAGCGATCCTATGAGATAGGGTTGATACTTTTTTTTTTTTCTTAAGAGATAAGAAAATGAAGGTTCAAGGTTAGGTGACTTCTTGAGGACAACAGGTAGTAAGTAGTAACACTGAGACTCAAACTTGAGTCTCTGTCTCTACAAGTATTAAGACTATTTACTCAATGATCACCATAAATATAAAGATACTGTATCACTACTAACCTGCAAAGCAAATGGAAGTCCCTGGAGGATCAATGACCTTTGGTTTAAATCAGTGAGCTTTGAATTCAACGCGTTTGAAATAGTGAGAGCTACAATAAGACTCAATTGAACACCTGACATAGATGGACCACCACATTCTGAACCACATTCAACTTGGAAGCCTGACAATGAGGAAGAAAGGGAACATGGAGAACCAAACACAGAGATCAACAGAACCTTAAAAGAATCCTTTGAAACAACCAAGATGCCCTTCAATAGGTGAATGGTTAAACAAGCTGTGCTATATCCATACCCTGGAACACAGCTCAGCAACAGAAAGGAACACTACTGATACATGCCACAACCTGACTCAATCTCATTGCTGAGTGAAAAAAGTTAATCTCAAAAGGTCACATACTGTATGATTCCATTTGTAAAACATTCTCAAAATGACAAATTTGAGGGAGAAAAGAGATTAGTGATTGCTAAGAGGTAGGGGTGGTCAGGGAGGGAGGTGGTTGTGACTATACGGAGATGGAATGAGGAAGACCTCTGGGTGACGGGACAGTTCTGTATCTTTATTGCAGTGGTGGTTATGCCTGTAAGAACATGGTATGGAACTATAAACACTCCTTATACCAATGCATACTTTCTGGTTTTTACATTGTACTGTAGTGAAGATGTAACTTGGGGGAAACTGGATAAAGAGTGCAGGAATCTCTCTGTAATATTTTGCAACTTTTCATAAATTATGTCAAAATTAAAAGTTTACATATCTAGGGGTTGGCAAATTGTGGCCAGTGGGCCCAATCAGAGGCTGCATGATCTTGTAAATAAAGTTGTAATGGTACACCGTCAGGCCCATTTGTTCGTTTATAAAATATCTACTGTTGTTTTCGTGCTACAATAGCAGAGTTGAGTAGTTTTAACAGAGACCTTATGACCTGCAAAGCCAAAAATTATACTTTCTGGCCTTTACAGAAGTAGCTTGCCAATGAGTGAATGAGAATGTAGTAATTAAAAATGATTTGTGGGAGAATAACATGGAAAATTTTAATATGCATTTTTATTCATGTATTTACAAATAAAGACTGGAAGGATATATATACATATATATATGGTACACACACACTACACATTTAATATATAGTAATTACCTCTGAGTGGTAAGAAAAAAGGTGACTATTTCTTTAGTTTCCTACATTTTCAATTTTTCTATAAAGATTATGCATTGCTGTTTAAAAATAAAAGAATGACATTAAAAAAACCCTTTTGATAGAAAAGATTCTAAAACAATGTGTATTAACTTAGCTATTTCTAACTTTACCCTCTCTAATTGGAGTCTCAGTAGACTATTAAAGTGGCTATTGTTTTTATACATTGGTTCATAATCTTAAGACAATTTTTAAAATGAGGAAAGTGATCTGGAAGTGATCAACAGTTTTGTTTAGTATGTTAACAATGAAAAAATAAGCATTACAAAGATCTCAGTTCAAAAATTTTATAAGAAACCTGGAGAGGATTACGGCTGTAATGAAATTGGAAGAAATTCTACTTGAGACTAGACATTCTCTTTCTGAGCTGGAAGTTAAGAATGCTTTGTAGAGATACCTACCAATCCACATTTCCTTATAAAGGCATTACAGAGAAGGAAAAAGGAAGATATTTTCTCATTTAGCTGTCAGTGAGTCAAGAAACTCTTTTTAAGTCCTTTGCAGTCCAGGACATGCAAATATTAGCAATACTGACATCTTCCAGGGCCTTATGGCAAAGGGGGTGGCATACTAGCTGAAACTTATTATCTCAGGAACATGACTTATAAAAAAAAGGAACTGAGACTAATGAGTTAGGATGGCAAAGAGAACACTCCATCTTATTTTTGCTTTCCCCCAAAACACTACAGTAAAGGGACACAGAAACATGGAGGACCAGGAGGACAGGGAGGAAAGAGGAAAAGAATAAAAAACTGGAATCTGGAAAGCTGATGGACCATGGTAGCCAACCTGGAGGACATAAAACTACATCAAAATCCACTTCCCAAGCTGATGGTAGAAAAAACTGAGAACCATCCAGACTGACACTGCAGAGCCCTTCAAAATCACAGAAACCCCTGGAGCAGCACATACCTCTGACACAGGGACAGGATACGTGAAGAGGAGAAAGAAGAGACTGCTAAAATATGGAGGATCAGGGAGAAAGTTTTCTAAAAAGAAGTGAAGATTCCTAGAACGCCCCCCTTCATCCCACAGCCCCTGGGTGATTGTCCTTCTCCAATTCTAGCAGAAGTCTACTCTCCAGAAAGGATGAGAGGAGGTCTGTGCATGAGTCAACATGAGGCACAGCTGAAGGCGTGGGTAGGCAGATACAGATGTATACACATATACATGGTTGATTCTCATTATCTGTGCTAGTTACATTCCATAAATCCCCGCAAGCACTAAATGAACAAATACTGACTCATTCATTACTCCCAAATAATGCACTATACAAATGGATTTGTATTTCCCTGGGGAAATACAAAGTTACAACATTTTTATCAACCTATCAACACACAACCTTGTTTTACGAATTTGTTTAAAGACACCTTATTTAAATATATATATTGTTGATTCAGTAATATTGAATTCATGGCCAACCACACTATAATGCATGCTTGCATTAAGATTATCTAATCGACCTATTTTCTCCATAAGGCACATCACAGCCTTCCTGCACTTAGAAGCATTAGACAGCCCTTCAACACTATGCTTGGGAGCCTTTTAAACAGTGAAATCACCAAGAAAAAGTGCAAAATTATGAAAAGCATGGCACTAAGTAGACCATAAAAAGGACACTTGTTTACAGTAGGACAGCTGAAACAAGAAGGCAGAGCATCACCTTGTTCTACCTTAGCTGGGAACATGTGTGTTGGGTGACTCAACTTTTTAACTGGTATGTACATATCTGTGAATGGCCATGAAAGCACCATGAATATTGACTTAGGGTTACAGATTTTAGTGAGGAGGTGAATTTGCAAACAGGGATTCCATGATTAATGAGGATTAACTGTATATGTATATACATACACACACACACAAGTGTGTGTCTATGTATATAATCTAGTGATTAATCTCATGACCAGTGATGCTGGAAGCAGAGAATATCCCACACCCACCTTCCTCTACTTGGCTCACAGAATTCTGCCTGCCAGACCCTTACTCTCAAGGCAGAATGGAAGCTTCCCTGGGAATATAATCATTCCATGGAGAAAGAGCAAAAGATACTGACATTGGGAAGATTCCCAAACAGCTCACCCAGACCACCCTACAAAAAAAAGCTCAAAATCATCCAACGTTACCCATCCAGAGTTCCTAGTGTTCTCGTCCTCCAATATTAATCATAAACAAACAGACAGGAATTTCCAAAGATCTGAGGAAAATCTCTAGCATGTAAGCCCAAAGTAAACAAAAGAGAAATTTAAAGGAAGATTAAAGCTCTTAGAAATTAAAAACTCAACAGTAGGTTGGCAGATAGAATTAGGGAAATCTCCCAGAAAGTAGAGTGAAATGGCATAGAAATGGAGAGAAACATAAGCAATTTAGAGTACTTGTCCAGGAGGTCCTACTCCAAATAATAGGAGTTCAGAAGAGAAAAGGAGAAAATGCAAGGAAGAAAATAAAAATAATTTTAAACTATTTCCAGAAGTGAAAGGACATGAGCCTCCTGTTTGAGAGGACACCCACACAAATGAAAATATGTCTAGAACAATAAATATCATTGTAAAATTTCAGAACACTGAAGACAGAGATCCTACTTAGAGAAAAAAAAAGTAACATACAAAGTATAAGGAGTCAGAATGGCTTCAGATTTACAAATAGTAAAAATGGAAATAAATGGGGAAAAATTCTCTAAACTTCTGAGGGAAAATTATTTACAACCTACAGTTTTATACCCAGCCAAGCTATCAATCAAATATGGGGGTAGAATACATTTCCAGACATGCAAGCTTTCAAAAAGTTTACATCCCGTGTACTCTGTCTCAAGAATTACTGGAGGATATACTCCACAACAAGGTGAGTAAAAGATACAGCAAATAGGCATTCAACAGAGGAGGGAGAGAAGGGGATTCCCAGGATAACAGCTGGGCACCAGAACTAGAGAAGCAACCAGTTCAGGCTAGAGGAGTGTGACTAAAGACACAGACATGCTGAAGGCTGTCATAACCTAGATATTCACTGCCTTTGTAATCTGAGGATAGCATGTCCTATATATATCTGGCTCTCATTCTGTTCTATACTTGGCTTGCTTGACGAAATCCCAGCGAAGTGCCTGCTCACCCTTCATACTCTCATGTCTAGATAAGCTGAGGATACTCATTTCACTCCACAGGAAAGTTCTGCACTGATCTCTTCAGAGACAGAGAGAGGTCATAATAAGTATAGAAGCATAAAATATAAAATGAGCATACAATTGCTAAGCCTAGTTTGGCAGGAGATTCAGGATGTTTCAACTATGGTGACTTGTGTTCCCAGGACTCACTCATCACCTGGCTCACTGACATCACCACATGGGGCTCTTGTAAACTCTAAGAGCTGAAGTCAGACTCAGAAACTATTCAGCTCATCTTCTCAAGGATGCCTTGATCAAACGGTAGCCAATTACTTCCCTCACTGAGCTAGATTTGTGCTTCTCAGTTGCTAAAAACAAGATACTGTGTTTACAGGGATGCCATGCAGGCGATGATTAATATAAAAGTCCAGATAATTCATAAAACTTACCCAAGGAAAGAAAAATTGAATAAATTGAGGATTTATTCAAGCCACCTATAGGTGGCTTCTGTGTTCTATTTCTTAACTTGAATAACTTGTTCTACTTCTTAACTTGAATAGCGGGTATGTTTGTCTTATTATACATTCTCCATAAGGCCATTGGAAGTTTTATCTTCTTCTGACCTTTAACTGGAACAAACAAGCTAAATAAAACATACTAATGTCAGCACACAAGAAGCAACATAAAAGTACTGATAATCTAACAGTAAAGTTACAAGATAGCTAAACTTCTGTCCTTCACCTGAGGTGATTTGATGACATCACAACGGAGATGTGGATACATCACTGGTAATAATCATAAATAGTAAGAACTTTTGATACTTAGTTTGACTTGTAAAATAAGTTCTAAAGTATCTGAAGAAGTGACTTTATACCAATCATAGACAGTGCTTAAACAAAATAGGTCCTTAGGATACAGCAGGCAAATTCTTCATGATTTTGCCATCCGTCTGGGATGCCTGAGGTCTTCTTTCTGGCTAACACTGAGGCTAGGTCCTTTTGCTCCAAGTTTAAGCAATTCTTTTCTCCTCTAAGTTTAAGCAATTCTCTTCTGAATTGTCTGTCCCAACTATCCATTCATTTTTATATTTCTTAGTGACCATTTACCAAATGCCAGGCTCTGTTCTAGACCCTGGGGATAAAGTAGTAAACAAAAATACCCTGCCCTCAGCTTGTTCTAGTGAGATGAGACTGAAAAACAAGATAAAATCAGATGCCAGTAGATGTTAAGGAGAATATAAAGCAGGCAAGGAGCATAAGGAATGCAGAGGAGGGATGTTTGTGCTATTTTTAAATACACGGTCAGGGAAAAGTTCATAGGGGAGGTGACAATTGAGCACCATCCTTAAGGATGATTTATTTACAGTAAGAGCACTTCAGGGGGAACAGCAAGTACCAAGATCCTCATTTCAAGTGGTACTTATCACAGTGACTTGGCATTAGTTATATTTTGCTGCACACACCCTGCCTCCTCAGACAATGCAGTCGTTGAAGGCAAAACCCTCTTATTGCTTTGGACACCTAACATTTAACATGGAGCTTATGTTAAGTTCCCAACCATTGTTTATATGACTGACATCGTAAACATTCCAAAACGTTATGAAATAATACAAAATATCATGTAAGAACTTTTTTCCAGAATAAAATCAAGATCTTTAAATTTGGAGGATAATCAGTCTAAATCACAATATGCTTCACCAAGACTAGTGGCTTATAGGCACATTCTCTTAATTGCAAAACATATAACGTATTAATTTAAACCATTTGGGCCAGGTGTGGTGAAATTAAAAGCTCCGAAGATGGAATCTGAAGAGCACCAAGTCAAAGTAACATTCTAGATTGTTGCTGGTTTTAAGAACCTTCAAATGAGATGGCTACCAAAATAAATGGACACTCTCTTTAGGATTTAGTACATTCCTGATACTAACATAAACCATCATCTGGCCCTTTGCTTCTGCAGGTTGGCATTTAAATACACGCTCTCCAGTATTCTACTTCTGTAATGACAAGCTCTTCAGCCAAGTTTTTTCTATCAGTGTTGGTAGAGTACCTAATGCTACTGTTTTTCACAACTCTTTTAAAAATTCTACAATGATTAGATTTCGAACCGATAACGTATAGAACAAGGTAACACCTCCCAGCTGAGGAAAAGCCATAATCAAATTATAGATGAAGACACTTTCTAATAATTTAGATATCAAATGCAGCTCACCTGCTAAGAATGGTTCTGCCTCAGCCATTCTGTACCCAACTCAGACCAACAGTGTCCACAGATTTTTTTTCTTCAGAACAGTCCAGATAACAACATATTAGTCATGGACACATGAACATGGGTCACTAACAACTTGTCTGTTGCAAGAAAGTCACAGTTTACCAAATAATTAACAATTGTGATGTGTCATTGCTTGAACCTTGAAAAAGTTGAGAAGTTAAAAAATCTCATCAAAAAACAGGGAAAGTTTTCAACTATGTATTTTAATCAAGCATGAATGGTTCCAAGCATTAAATAACGTTGAAAAGACAAGCTCTCTAGTTTAAACTGAAGTCAATATTTCTGATGTTGAGCCAGGTACTCACTGAAGCCAAGGAAGTTTTCTTGATTGTTTCTTCTATTCTGTTTCCTGTCTTCACTCTTCCTAAATTCCAAGAACAAGTCAGCCAGTAACTGAGTCCCAATAACCTCAATATTGTTTTACCATCTTTTTGAAATAACCCTTTGCAGACAGCAAGGGGAAACTTAGATTCCTACCAGTGGAACCTTCTCAGTGGAAGCTCTTCTTGCCACTCTATTTCAAATGAGTTCTTAACTGGGTTACTTTTCTACATACAGGAAATCAAACCACTTAAGTACTGAAAAGGAGTGGAGAGATTTCAAAGAAATATTTGAGAACATCTGCAAAAGGCAACTGGAACAACCACACAAATAAATGAAGAACAAATCAATTCCATTTAAGTTATGAAGACATTTTCCTTTAATTTATCCAAACATTTCATGTTCATGAAGTCATTTATTTAAGCAAATTTAAGCCTATAATATTAAATTTAAAAATATTACAATATTTACAAGACAGCTGGCAGAGAAAACTTACTGGTATAAACACAAATATTGTACTGTTTTCTTTTGAATACCTGCCAGTAAAAATTGCAGAGCGAACAGTTTTATCTCTTTGAAGATCCTCGTTCATTATTGTACATAACAAAGAGCCCGTAATGGGGAATGCACCTTATCTTAAATGTTCCACTGTCACAGTTTTAGACCCTCAACATTCTTCTTCAAGTTCAGCAGCTCTCTTTCCTGCCTTCTTTTCTCCAGTTTGAAGGCTAATTTGTTAGCTTTCTTCTCCACTCTCCGTTCCTGTGCGAGAAAATGCTGTTATTCAAATCTTCACACTGATGCAGACTGACTTTACAAAAGGAAATTCCCGTGACCACCCCCACCCCAGCTCTTTCTAAATCTCACATCTGAAAAAATTACTTTACCTTGCGCTCTTCTTTTATAGCTTGCTTTCTTGCTCTTTTATCTTCTTTGCTTTCACTTCTAGAACGTGGTTGGGTTGACACCTTAGGCAGATCACTGTCATTAATCATCTGCATTCGTTCAACTTGCTTTGCTGTGAGTCCTTTCTTAGGTAAGACATTGAGAGGTATTCCTGTTTTAGAAGATAGTCGGATTTGTTTGGGCTGAAAGAAAGATCAAATGGCATTGTGGTTTTTTCCACTCCTATTAAAAAACAGCTCACTAATGGCACATTTTTGTTGCTTTTCATAATAGTGTTGCAAGCCACAAAGGGGCTACTGTGAGAAAATAATTTGTACACTCCATTTCCTGCACTGCATATTTCGAATAGCTCAGGACACTAGGACTTACTTACCTTTGGTTGATACTTGATAAGTTGTGGATGGTTATATAAATTTGAGTATGTACCTTAAAAAAACACACACACACACAAAAATCATGTATCAATAAGTATACTTTCAGTTCAGTCAAACATTACTGAGTTCCTCCTACATTCCTGACTTTAGTGTTTTCATAGTTCAAAATAACAATGGAGTCTCTCTTATGTTTTTAAATGTTTCAATTACAACTCAATAATTGAAATACTATTTTCAAAATCATTTTCACAAATATGTACTTTTCCAAAAAGTTGATGTACCCAATACTTTAAAATTACTATCATACTTTTAGCAGTAAAATGGACACTAAGATACTTACTACAAATAGATTCACAATCCCACTTCTCTTTGGCTTCTTCAAGAACTACAGTAACAATCTCTTCCTCCTCAGACCCACTGAGCTCATTCACTGGCAGGTCCTGATCCTCGAAGGGTTCAAGAGTATTCAGTTTTACACAACTTTTGGTTGAGTTTTCAAAAACGAAGATAGAGGAGGGGAAAAAAATACCACCCATTATTACACTGTTATGTTACTGAAACTGCACTTAAAGAGCTTAGGGAACTATAACATTTTTTAAAATCCACAAACTCATTTGCTCCATCTGTCACTTCCTGTCAAAATCAGCTCTACTCAGGCCTGCCTCTCCTCCTCAGCAGGTTTTGGACATACATTCTGCTGATAGGAAGGAAAATTCTATCTGCGTCTTTGCAAGGTTTTAACACATTAAACAAGATGGCATCTTTCCTATATAACATGATCTTTTTTAAAGCCTTGAAAAGCATCAGCCCATCTGCCTCTTCAAAGTATTCAAATAACTCACTCAAAGAACATAGCCCTTGTCCTGCTCTGGGATCTACATATGATAGTGATCAGGGAACATCAGACCTTTCTAGCAGATGTAAACACTTCATTAGTTTCTCTCAGAGAAATCACCTTGATGTGGATGATGATTTACCAAATATTTGGATAGAAAGTTATGCTAATCAGGCTGCAGAGACAAACTCTGATCTACTTCTCACAACACCTTTTTCAGGAAGATGAAGAGTGTATATACTTAGAAGTCAGACTAATTCTTCAGCCAAAGAGGCCAGAAGCACCATCTCCTTCTCCAAGTGGAACATGACCTTGTACTCTAATCCTCAGTTATTCCATCATGACTCTCAGGTCAAAGATATAGAGAAAGTGGTTCTCAGTATGTTTCCACCCACTGTTATATTCAGCTTCAGAACTCTTAATAGCAAAATGTGAGCCAAAGGTTAAGGAAAACATACATTTTCTAAACATGGATCTTGACTGGGTGATTTTCTAGATTCAGCGGTGCGATTACAGACTTTATTTGAAACAAAAAAAAGGAAGTAATCAAAGAAAAGTCACCATACTTCTCTGCCTTCTCTTTATAGTAGTCATTCAAAACTTCCTCTAAGCGATTGCTGTCTACTTGAATGGAACCTTCCAATTCAGCATTATCCAGAGCTCCAATTTCATCATCATCATACTGCTCATAAAACTTGAATATAAAGAAAAAATGAAAAATGAATGTATGCATTAAGACCATAGCATTTAAGTGTTATTTTTACATTACTTTTACTCCTGTACACTATTTCAGCCCTAGGAGGATCACAACTACCATTGAAGTGTTGGCAAGGATTCAGCACCGTGACAGTATGGTGTGGAAGACATTCTACTCAGCACTCTAAGACTGACATCTAGTCTGAATACAGGCTGCCATTTAATACGAAAATGACCACTGACAAAACAAAAAGACAACCTACAGAATGGGAGAAAACTTTTGCCAATGATGTGACCAGTAAGGGATTAATATCCAACATATATAAACAGCTCATGTAACTCAACATCAGAAACACAAAAACCAAGCAACCTGATTAAAAAATGGGCAGAAAACCTGAACAGACGTTTTTCCAAAGCGGAAAAGCAGATGGCCAACAGGCACATAAAAAGATGTTCAACATCGCTAATCATCAGGGTAACCCAAACCAAAACAACGAGATATCACCTCACACCTGACAGAATGGCTATCACCAAAAAGAATTCAAATAACAAATGTTGGTGAGGATGTGGAGAAAAGGGAACCTTGTACATTGTTGGTGGGAATGTAAATTGGTGCAGCCACTGTGGAAAACAGTATGGAAGCTTCTCAAAACACTAAAAATAGAACTACCATATAACCCAGCAATTCCACACCAGAGTATACATCTGAAACAAAAACACTAACTTGAAAAGATATGTGCACCCCAGTGTTCATAGAAGCATTATTTATGATTGCCAAGATATGAAGTATCCATCAACAGATGAATGGATAAAGAAGATGTGGTGTGTGTATGTGTACACACACACACACGATGGAATACTACCCAGCCATAAAAAAGAATGGAATTTTGCCATTTGCAACAACATGGATGGACTTGGAGGGTATTACGCTAAGTGAAATAAGTCAGACAGGGAAAGACAGATACAGTATGATATCACTTATAGGTGGAATCTAAAAAATATAACCAACTAGTGAACATAAATAAAAAGTAACAGACTCACAGATATAGAGAACGAACTAGTGGTTACCAGTGGAGAGGAGAGGGAAGGGAGGAGGGGCAATATAGGGGCAGGGGATTAAGAGGTACAAACTATTAGGTATAAAATAAGGCTATATTGTGCAAGCACAGGGAATATAGCCAATAGTTTATAATAACTATAAATGGAATATAACCTTCAAAAATTGTGAATCACTATATTGTACACCTCTAACTTACATAATATTGTACATCAACTATACTTCAATTTTAAAAATGAAAATGAAAGGCAGTTATTCTGTTCAGCTTGGTGAACAAAATGCTAGGCAGAAATCTTTACTTCATAATATTTCACAGATATTTTCAAATTCATTGATTATGCAAGCTAAAAGACCATGTAACTAAAGAGCTTCCTGTTTATGTACAAATTTCATTCTGGTTTAGATGATGCTTACTGTATTATTCCAATGCTGTTAACTCTGCTGGGCTTTGTAAAAGAATAAGCAGGGGGTGATACAACTCCTGAAGAGTGAGGTTATTACTAATAGTTTGCCTATTGCTTGGAGAGAAGAGGGAAATGAGTACTTAGTGAAAAGGCAGCAAAGTCAGAACCTTTATCTTAGATTCACCTTGAAGGAATTTACTCATCATTTACTTAACAGTCTGAATCCCTGCCATATGCCAGATACCACTTTAGGCCCTGGGATATAACAGTAAGAAAATCACTCAAAAAAAAAAAGGAAAGAAATGGAATTTTGTTTATGCTCAGGCCAATGCTTGAGGAAGACAGCATAATCTTAGGGATTGGGATCAGAGAGGTTCAGAATCAAAATATCAGATTCTAAGAGGAAGTCAGGAGGTTTGGTCAGTCACCTTCTGACTTACACACATTCTTTCCAGAATTAAAACTGGGGTGGTTTTATGCTCTGTTTTAATAAAAGACATAGTCTGTTTCTAACGCTGAAAGTTCTAGCTTTGGGTTCCAATGTCATAAAATGTACTAGGAACTAGTATTAAAAGGCCCCTTATTTGGAGAGTTTACCTTCTCAAATCTCTCATCATGCAGGGTCAGCTGTTCATTTCTCCTCATGACCGAGGACGTCAAAGAATACTCAGTAAAGCGACTTTTCGTTTCTTCTTCCCAGAACAAGTGATTTTCTACAGCCCCAAGAGGTTTTCCAGGGGAAGACATATCCTCATCTGATGAGCCTGCAGGGTCATATTTATCATCATCACTACCTCTTTCCTTCTCATCATCCACATCTTCCCACTCACTGTCATCTTCAGCCTCAGATTTCCTAAAGTCAGAGCCATAAATTAAATGTCAAAACAACTTGAAAAACAACAGAACCAAATGACTTTGCACAAGTAAAATTTGAGGGTATTTCAGAGGCAGGATTCTTGTTTAGGCAGGAACAGCTGTGCTGCTTGACCCGTCTGGTTTGGCTGGAAAAGTAATGAACTAGCAATCAAGCAACTTGGACTTTAGCCCCATCTATCGATGGTTTGTAAAGACCTCAAGTCTCACATTTTCTGCTCTAAAATCAGAAGTCTCAGATTAAATGCTCTTGAAGGCCTCTTCCAGCTATAACATCTAATGGTTACTATCCTATAGAAGAAGCAACAATCAGGTCATTCCTGCTTCAAAACAAACCACACATACTGTATCTCCATTCCCTCTTCCTCTTCTGTTGGCTTATTGGCCTGAAGAATAAAATCATCTTCAAGTAGATTATCCGGATTATCAAAATCAAAATCATCATCAAGAGCCGCGACAATGTCAGGATCAAAATCCAGCCGAGGGCCTAGAAGGAAAAAAAAATTGAGCAATAATTTCCAAGAAAGCATGATTCCTTCACTTAACATAATCTGAGTAGCTACTATATGCCAGACTCTGCCTATGTATTGAGGATAAAACAATGATTAAAAACTTTAAAAAGTTCAGTTCAGGAATAGACACAGAGATAGAGAACTCCAAGAAAATTTAAAGAAGAAAAAAATCCCTCTGGTTTCAATACCCACTAGTAAAAACTTTCATTATAGATCTACAATACTAAGCTGTGTCTATTTAGCAAAATCCAAAGCTTTTACCCACAGAAAAACTGGGCTTTAAATTCACCTGTTAGAAGTAACTCTCACCTGTTAGAAGAAATAAATTTAGTATTTGTAGCCTGTGAAACTTTGTCTTTTCAGACTATGAGATTTTTAAAAATCCCAACCTGTTTCTTCAGCTGTTTTCTTCTATATGTATCAATAAAAATACTACAGAGTCCTAGAAAAACTTTCAAGTTCAAACCTGTAAACTGACACGGCTTCCAACACCCTTCACAAAATGGCCACTGTCTGACTCTACAGCCTCATTTCATATTAATCTTTACCCTTCATTCCAGGCATGCCAAAAGGTGTGCAGGTTCCTGTATCTGTGTTCTCTTGCTTTTGCACATAGTTTCCTCTGTCTGGAATATCCTCTCCTCCCCACCCCACTCTCCTTCATTCACCTGCCTAAGTTCTACCTAAGAAATCAACCTTGCCTCATGTCCTCTAGGACACCTTGCCCAACTCCCCCAGGCTGGGTTTGGTGCCTCACCACTATTTATTCATTTGCACTATAATCGTAATTTCCCATTTATTGTCTATCTTTCCCAACTGATGGTAAATTCCTTGAGGTCAGGGATTATGCTTTTATTCCGATTTAACCCAAACATGGTCATAGTGGCAATTCAGAAATCTGTAGAATGAATTAATGTATGAATGCCACATGGCAAATGTTAGTCAATAACTAAGGTAATTTAGCAGGAAATATCAAACACCACTTCTGTGGACTTCCGTGTTTGTTCTAAAATACAGTATTGGTACTGCAAAAAAACAAACATTATAATTTTTGGTGTATCTGGAACAGACGGTAAAATGGACTTCTATAAAATACTTCTACACTCTTGGGAGAAACTCTGAAAGCTAACAGATTAAGTATTTTCAAGATCGCACTATATGAATGTAAGGCTTACTGAATATCATTGTTTCCTCCGTAAGAGGTTAGGCGAGGCTAAAATTCCCCTACTAGATCACCAAAAATAATTTTCCCACTTTCCACTCCAAATAGGAACTTGAAAGACTAAGAATTTGATGGCAATAAAAGAAAAGGACGAAGATCACAGTCATCCCTTCCTAATTTAATGATCTCTAATCTGAATTCAAACACATCTCAATTCTTTAAGCACTTTACCAGGGACAGAAAAAACTCTGTATCATTACTATACGTTTCTTTCTGTAAAACACAGCTCTATCCACTTGAAAAGTTAAAGAAATTATACACACCTGAAACAGGAGCTGCTTTATTTAACAATCCAACATCTTCTTCAAACTCTGATGCAAACACTGAGGAAGGCAATTTAATTCCAGTGGTCTTGAAAAAGAAGTTACACAATGGTTAGGTTTATTTAGAAATACTTTTGAACTACGAAGAGTTGAAATGCCCCCCCAAAATGCATGTCCACCCAGGAGTTCAGAACGTGACGTTATTTGGAAACAGATTCCTTACAGATGTAACCCGTTAAGATGAGGTATACTGGGCGATGGGGGGACACCACTGACTGGTGTGTCCTTGTAAGGAAGCCACGTGAAGACAAGAAGACACACGGGGAGAACGCATGTGAAGACACACGGGGAGAACGCATGTGAACGCATGGAGGCAGACTAGAGCGCTGCACCTACAAGCCACGGAAAACTAAGGACTGCTGGTAACCACCAGAAGCTAGGAGACAGGCATGAACAGATTCTGCCTGTGAGGCCCCGAGAAGGAATAACCCTGCTGAAAGCCGACTTTCAGACTTCTGGCCTCCAGAACTGTGACAGAATAAATTTCTGTTGTTTTAAGCCACCCCGTGGTAATTTGTGGTAATTTGTTACAGCAATCCTACTAATACAACTACATTCTGCATTGTCTCTCACTTGTGCTCCAGTTACATATTTTAAACATGTATATTCCATCATTATCTCAGAAGCAACCTCCCTGCCATACTTCACAAAGCTTTCTCCAGTATTTTATCCCACTTAATCCTTACAACCCCGTGAGTTACCAGCACGTTTCAGTGAAACACAAGCTAAGAAAGGTTAAGTGGCATGCCTGCCTGAGACTAGTTAAGTGGGGTTTTGAGATTCAAATCCAGGTCTCATAACTCCACTCTCCTCAAATTTCAAAACAAAATTAATCTTTTCCTATTTAAACCAGAGATAACGTCCTCATCTCTAGTACTGGCACAGCTTTTCTCCAAATTGGCTGCTTAAATCCTAGGGTGGTCGTAAATCATTTCTAACCACCCATCCCTTTGACCTCTCTTGTACACAGTCACTTCACACCTGTTTTCTGGGCACCGTCTTACTCATGGTTGACCAGAACACAGACGACCACAGCTGCCGCTCAGTCTACATCCAGTCCAATCTTCGTATTACTGCCAGGTTAAAACTCCTTAAAATTTTATAATATGACCTTCCCGAACTTTTAACAGGTTTTTTCACTCCTGATTTTCAAGGCACTGTAAACTCAAGGTCTATGTATCCTGTTACTCAATAATGCAACCTCCATGTAAATCAAGTCCAGTTCCTCACATCATGGAATAATTCAAAGTAACTTATGGAGCATACATGTGCTGGACACGATGACCCACAATACTACCTCATGTCCCTTCTTTCTGACTGGAACGGTCCTTCTTCTCTCTTTAATAGAACCCACCCATTTTTTTTTTCTTTTTTTTTTTTTTGGCTGCACCAAACAGCTTGTGAGATCTTAGTTCCCCGACCAGGGATCAAACTTGGGTCCATGGCAGTGAAAGCCCTAGTCTTAACCACTGGACCGCCAGGGAATTCCCGAAGCCACCCTTTTAGTGACCAGCTCAGTTCCCTCCTTCACCATGAAGCCCTTCTTGATTACTGTTCTGGAACTTTCTTTCATGTGAACTCCCCTCATTCTGCAAACCATCCAATCTACTTCAACATGTGCTGGCGCATACTTTCTGACTGGTCCTTATGCTTTAGTTTCATCCCTACCACCACTTAGTTAATAATGTGAGAGTCACCACCAGGTGTTCTCTGTCTGTGGACCTGCCCACCATCCCGTCCTCAGTCTAGCAGCAGGCAGGAAGCTGAGGCACACATTCTCACTGGCTCACAGACAGAGGCTGCTGAAAAGGGCGCCTCTGAGGAGCATGAGTGCGTACCTAGTAAGCTGTTATGGCTTCCAGAGTTTTTCCGTGGCATAAACATGGACAAAGATCTGGCTTTCTGCTGTAGAATCCTATTTAAAAAAAGTTTTACTGAGATATAGTTCCCATACTACACAATTCAGCCACTTAAAGTGCAAAATCTAATGATCTTTGGTGCATATTACATTAATTTTTAAAAAACTGTGGTCAAATATATTTAAGATGTTCTTTGTGATTATCCTTGGACACGGGTTTAAAAAAAAAGGGAGGATCAGCTTGCGCTTAATGAATTACCTTTGGAGATATTTTTCAAATCGTGAAAAAGTCAAAGAATCATATACATAATTAAAGTGTAGATAGTGATTACATTTTTTAAAAAAGAGAACTGTAATTTTTTTTAGTGACTGCAGTGGTTCTGAACTACACAAGGTTTGCCCAACTGCTTTCCACTGTGGCAACTTTCCTTCAAGTGAAAATCAGGGGCTAATCAAGCATTACTAATTTCTCCACTGTCTTTCTGCACTGCTTTTGTTTTTAGGGCATATTCAATATTGCTGGTTTACTCAATTTTCGTGGTTTGTAACAAATTACTTTAAAGTTGAAGAAACACATGGGACTTATCCGTATTTTTGCATCATGCTACAGAAAACCAATGGCACTTGTTTTCAAACATAATTCACTCGTCCTTACAAACATCACGGAAGTGTCCAGTAAAGAGTCTTATTCTGGGGAATTCCCTGGTGATCCAGTGGTTAGGACTCTGCACTTCCACTGCAGGGGGCATGGGTTCGATCTCTGGTCGGGGAACTAAGATCCATATGCCATGCCGCACGCGGCATGGCAAAAAGAAAAAGAAAGAGTCTTACTCTGTTAGAAAAGCCAATTCGATAGTGGTTACTTTTACCCAAAATGAATTAAGTATTAAAAGCTAATCTTTTACTGGCCAACACAATTCAGCCAGAAGAATGTAAGGACTTTATTAAAACTTTTCTTACTACGTAAGATAAAGATGTTAAGTCACTACTGGACCACCTCCCCTCCCTCAGTGGGTCATAGAAGGAAATGAGTCAATAAGATACATATCCTATTACTGACACAATAGCCTTGGGGAAGAAGGTGTAGAGAAGTAGCTTCTGTTAAAGATGTGGCAGTGGGGTGTGAGGCCTCACAAGAGAGCTATGACCTAGTGAGTGAATGAACAGGTGCAGTTATTACCTCTTTTTTGGTATGATACCCTGAAACCTAACCCTTCTGACTTTCCTTAAGCAACAAGTATAGACTGGAAGAGCTATGATCACATCTTCCCCAAAGAAAAGAATGTCTAGACCATGATAGGACTGCAGAATGAGAAGCAGGGGAAATTGGTGCCCTTTGGATCTCTTCTTTTTGTCAATAAACACAGTACATTAGTATCTTCTTTTTTTTAAGTGCCAAGTGATATAAAAGTTTCACAGGGAAATTTACTCTATACTAATACTAAATTAAAAATGAGACAAAAAAGGCATGCAACATGGGCATCCTTAACATAAGCAGGTAGAAGAAAACAGAACTTAAATTAGGAGCACTAATTTCATATAAACATGTGCTCTCATATGTACTTAAAAGATAAAGTATTAAAGGGGACTGCATTTTTGTTGAGAAGAGTAACAGAAACTTCATTACAATCTATTGCCTCCATTCTCTCTTAGGATTAGCCTGCAGCTTCTACAAACGTTAAAGATCTGAACATTCTGCAAAAGTTCCACAGAAGTTAAGTCTATCTTAGAGCAGTTTACGATGCTGAAACAGTTAAGCTGTTAACACACAGAACATGGGCAGCTTTTCTTCTACTGAAAAGTGCTATCTAGCATACCATAACTATTAATCAAAAGTTCCAACCTTGTCAAAAACCGTTACTTTCAACAACCCGAGAACAGGAGACCTACTCCCTCCTGATGGAATGTATGTGCATACACACATATACGATTTCAAGCGAAGGCATGGCTTATCTTTGTCCTCTTCAGACTGACACCATTTCTTGCCCCAAACAGTTATCTTGATTTAAAAAATGGTGGTTCTTCACTCACAGCTCCTCACACACTCTCTCTCACATCTGAATTGCTAAAAAGTCTTACTGAAGTTGCTAAAGCTTCTTCTTTCTCATCTTCCCTGTAAGGTGCACCACAGGTATCTGCGGGAACGAGCTCTGAGGGCCCAGACGGTTCCTTCAGGTGCTGCAGGTAGTCATAGTCGTCATCAAAGAACACGCCATACTTCCTCTGCTCTGCTCGCCTTTCTTCATCTTTTATCTAGGATAATGAACAAAATGGAATTAGCACCTGTTCCAAGGATAAGGCTCAGGAACCTTCCAATGAGCACAGCTTTCAGAACAGGGGACAGATGGCCCACGAACATTTTGGCTGACAGGAATGAGACAAAGAATTCTTGACAAACTCGGGAAACACAAAATGCCACAAAAAATTAAAATGGAATAAAAAACATTCCTCCTTCCACTAGACATTTCTGGGCAACAATTTAAGCCAAGAAACACACACACACACACTTTGTTTTGTCATGTATGTGGAGGATTAGAAGACTAGGGGGCACTGAAAGGTAAGTACAATTTCTTGTATTTATATGCAAAGAAACTTCTCAATGCACAATACCAACTGGCTTTACTAAAAAGCTACATATACCAGTGTTCCCCAACACTTCCTTTCACATTACCCACACTTAACAAGTATACTCTGACTGATAATTACCAAATCAACCTCTTAAAGGCTCCCTGGTATTTTCTAAAGGTAACTCATGCGTTTTATATTTTATGAGATGACCAAGAGGCAAAATGCAGTCTGTGGTTATGAAACACCAAGATCTTATGGAAAGTAGAGACTAAGCATATGGTTGTGCCCTAAATAACACCATGCAGCCTTGTTGCTGATGGTTTAGTAAATATTTTCCACTACTCTACAAAATTGCTCATTTAAACATCTCCAATAAAGGTAAATTATCCATCAAAATAAATATGCACAATGTAAAAATGAACATATTGGGCTTCCCTGGTGGCGCAGTGGTTGGGAATCCGCCTGCCAATGCAGGCGACACAGGTTCGAGCCCTGGTCTAGGAAGATCCCACATGCTGCGGAGCAACTAAGCCCGTGCGCCACAACTACTGAGCCTGCGCTCTAGAGCCCGTGCTCTGCAACAAAAAAGGCCACCACAATGAGAAGCCTGCGCGCTGCAACGGGGAGTAGGCCCCGCTGGCCGCAACTAGGGAAAGCCCACGCACTGCAATGAAGACCCAACGTACCCCCCCCCCCCAAAAAAAGAATATATTTACTGAAAATTAAATCACAGATTTTGTTTTCCAGAAGATCACAGTTATCTGATAATAGCAGTTGGCTAACATAATTTATTAAAAACTATCAACAATCTACCTACAAACTTATTAGCTTTAGAACAGGACCCACTTTCTGTGTAGGCAACAGAACCCGCTGGGGTGCAGTCTCATCTGCTGCTAAAGGATCTCGTTGGCTCCGGTGGACCAGATGAAAAGACACAGCTTTCTTCTTCTCTATAAAGGGCTTTTTCTTCCTGTGAGGCTTCAAAGAAACAGAATCAGAATAATAAAATAAATCAGAACAACAACGAAACAGTGAATAATACCACAGTCCACATAGGCATGTTCAATAAGTTATGTTATGATTAACAGATTTTTAAAACCTGCGCTTCCAGGGCAAGGAACATCAACTACGTTCAATACAATGTATACTACCTTCCTTCAACAAACGTTTGTTGGCACCTACTCTGTGCCAGACCTTGTTGTAGGCACTTGAATACAGCAATAGGTAAGTCAAAGTTCCTGTTCTCCGCAAGCAAATCATCAAGAACATGATTTCAGGTAAAGACAATAAAAACAAAACACAGCGATGTGCAAATAGCTCAAGTTATTTTAGAATGAGCGCTCAGAGAAGGTCCCTGACAGTCTGAACCAGAATGACAGGAGCCTGCCACAGGAAAATCTGAGGAAGACAGTTCCTGTACCAACTGTTAAACAAAACCATGACACAAGAGCTTAAGTTTAGTAAGACTCATCATCCTTCTGCATTTTTCACTACACAACCTTAATTTTCTGAACTGAGAAAGCATCATTCCAGTTGAGTAAGCCGCCTTGCTTCGGGCCCAACCTTAGACCCTCCCTTTCCCCAGAGCAAACAGATGGGGCAGACACCTGCCACTCCAATGTCTGGAGAGACTAGCAACTCCCTCTCTGCTCGACCCCATGAAGCACTGGGGGGCGCGTTTGTTTGCCATGTCACAGGTTTTTAGGCCTCTCGGGACGGGGAGGTGGTAAAGGATAAGCCATTCTCTTCTGTCTACTCCCCAGGAACGCTTGGCCGCGGGAGACCCACTCTAAACTGCAAACTATGCCCGGGGTGGTGAGGGTGACCCAAACCGGGGCACTGGGCCACAAGCCGCCTGTCTTCACCTTCGGACCAGCCCTCCCAGTTCCAGGCCGCAGTAGCCACTGGCGCCATTGGAACCAGCCCGGTCTCTGCCAAACCAGAGCGCCCCGCCCCCGAGACAGCGAGGCTTGCTCACCATGCTTGCAGCCGCGCGGCGCTCACCCCAAAGAGGGGCGACGGCTCTCTCCTAGTCGGACGGAAGGTGACACGGTACCTCCCGAACGCCACTGACGACCAGCTCACAGCCGCGTCTTTACGCCGCTCCACACGTGCTGCCCCGGGAACCGGTCGGGAAGTCACGCAGCAGACCGTGAAAACGGACCAATCACCGAAAGGCTGAAGGGTCACGACCGGAAGTTACGCAAAGCTCACGCCGTCTCAAGGATCGCGAGAAGCTATTGGCGGGGGGGCGGGGCTTTTCTGGCCAAAATTAAATCAGCTGCGGAAGAGAGTTGCGGGCATCTGTGCTGCGACGAGGCGAGAAACGGGGTGTCTGTGTTTGTGGGCGAACTTGCTTTTATAGCGCCCTCTACCGAGAACAGAAGCCACGAATCTAGCAGCCCGTTGACAGTTGTATTCCCTGCCTATTCCCAATCGTAAACAAACAAAAAAAACAACACACAAAAAAACTGTGTACACAGAAGGAAGGTGGGCACCCTCCCGGGTCACCGAGGTTTCAGGTTCCCTCTCCTTTGGGCGGGCGCGGAGCTGGTTGCCTTAGCAACGGAGGATCCTAAGGCCTTGCTATTCTAGGCTGCACCAGGCTTAATCAGGTCTTTATTTTCCGCTTAACGAACTGCATTCAAACATCCAGTTAACAAAACCCCCCTAGACTCTGTTGACAGTAGAGGCATTTGGACTAATAAAATATATTCAGAATCTCTTTGGTGTTTGCGTACCTTATCTTAGAAGGTGGAAACTAATGTTTATTCTTTTTCAAGCCATTCCTCAAACGTTTGAAAGTAGTTTAAGCAAATAGGCTATAAGCACACCTGCTTAAGATTTCAGGTAGGTGCTGGCGCGCTCTCATAGCTTTTCCTGGGCAAAAGAGGATAGTAATGCATTCAAAGTTCTATCAGCAGACCTTTCCTCAAATTTGTATTTCCCCTTCCCAATTTCTGGTGTCTTTCCAATGTCTGAGTTATCTTGAATTGTGTATTTATGTCCTACCTATTATTACTATAAAATCTATAGAGGGCTTCCCTGGTGGTGCAGTGGTTGAGAATCTGCCTGCCAATGCAGGGGACACGGGTTCGAGCCCTGGTCTGGGAAGATCTCACATGCCGCGGAGCAACTAGGCCCGTGAGCCACAATTACTGAGCCTGCGCGTCTGAAGCCTGTGCTCTGCAACAAGAGAGACCGCGATAGTGAGAGGCCCGCACACCGCGATGAAGAGTGGCCCCCACTTGCCGCAACTGGAGAAAGCCCTCGCACAGAAACGAAGACCCAACACAGCCATAAATAAATAAATAAATATTTTTTTAAAAAATAAAATCTATAGAATATTTATAGTTTTATTACAGTAAAAATTATAGTAACAATTTAGGACCACAGAACTTGTGTTGGGATAATGCTTTGTAACAGGGATAATATTGATACATAACACTCCTATGTGCTACACATTCATTATAATTAAGCTTCATGAGTGCAGGTTTTGTTTTGTTTTGATCTGTTTTATTTACTACTGTATCTATTTTCAGGACCTAGAATAGTGCCTGGCATGTATACTCAATAAATATTTGTTTAAATGTAGTAACGTTCTGGCACTTTACCTGAATTATCTCAGGTCTTCCTGACACTAAAACTGAGGCATAAGAAAGGTCAGAATTGGATGGGTTTGCTTGTCTAAAAAAATGCATCATTTTCCATTGAAGCACAAATTTCCCCCTACAATATTGAATGATAACAGTAGTATGCTAGGTATACTAGCTGAAATTGGTTTCTGGCCTTTGTTTCACTCTTACTGTGTAACCTGGGCAAGTGAGCTTCAGTTTGCTGACCTGAATGTAAAACAGGAATGATAATATTATTAACACTTACCTCATAGTATTGTTGTCGGTTTAAATGAGAAACTACACGTGAAATGCTTGGACCTGTGCCTGGCTTGTGATCAGCATTCAATGAAGGTGAGCAATCGTTCTCTTTCCAGCTTAGTGTAGTTATTCACTTAATGTCACTGTTGCCTTAGAATGGCCAGCTCCTGAAACTAGGGCCTTCACCATCTGGGATCTGTCAGCAAACACGTGCTTTGGCCTCACATCATGTTCACATCATGGCTCTCTGTTAGCTTGCATCTTGACCCAACCTGTCAGCTTCCTGGAATCCTAATCCTTTTGATTTCCCTTAATTTCTGGTACCTTGTGGGTCACTTATATTACATACATAGACTCTTTTACTTGCTTCTAGTCCCTAACAATTTTATGTTCTTTAAAATTCTTTTTAACTGCACATCCTCTTGATATTGCTTGGCTTTCTGCTGACTCCTGTTCTTAAGAGTCACAAGTACATACATTTCACTGGTGAATACACTTTGGAAATATTGATCCCAATTAATTTTCCTTACTGTGCTTTCTAATTATAAAATGAATTTTGAGTTTTCTTTGGTATGTTTTGGTTGTGTTCAAAGCACTCAGATAATGTGTAAATGAAATGATTTTACAATCTTGGAGACAGGTGATGAAATAGTTCATTAAAATTTCATTGTAGTAATTTCTTCACAGTCTTAATTTACATTGTCTATGGGGGTATTTTTATCCTTTTCCACAGATTCTGTTATATGTGCTGCTGATTCTTAACTTCCTCTCTATAGCCCAGACCTTTTTCCTGACTTTCAGAGTCATATATCCAACTGTATGTCTATCCGCATATAGCTGTAGTTGCTAACTTTTCATAATTAGATAAATACCCTAGGGAGGAGAGACCTGGCATTTTCAATGCTTGTTGACCTAAGGATGTGTTCCTGGATGAACTTTTAACTTTGGCTGGCCCAAGTCAGACAATCTGGAGTAGGGAGTACTCAACACAGGAAAGAATTTGCCCCTAATTGTTCTTGCAGGTATGCTCAGCAGTTCAAATTTAAGCTATAAATGATCTTTTCCCACAGTCAGTTGAAGTTTGTTACCTCTTTAGCTCAGTCCCTGATTCCTCTCTGAGTCTTCTCTAACCTTTCTTAATCTTAATCTCTTTCTTAATCTTGCTACCACATTATTCTTCCTAAAAGACAACTCTCATATTATTCCTATTCAGAATTTTCCAATGAGTTCCCACTGCCTACTCAATACCTCCCAGGTGCTTTAATACAGCCCTCGAGATCTTCTGTAGTTTCACCATAGACCACAGTTCCACATTACTTTTATTCCTCACTCAAATTGAATGAAACCAATTTCTCCCCAAATACAGTATGTACTCTTCCAACATTACAACTTTGTTTACATCATTCCCTCCAACTGGAGGGAATGATGTAATTTGGTACCTAGAAATGGTACCACTTTCAGCAAAAGAGCAAGAAAACCTTTACACAAATGTTACATTCTTAACCTTTCTCTAGAGCTTTATGTGTTCTACTATTAGTGTCCACTTTTTACAGGACAGAGTTCAAAACTCACAAACCGAACAAGGACTTGGGTTGTCTGGACAGCAGTGCTGGTGGCAGCAACTCCACGCCATGTCTGAGTTGAGGTCCCGCAAAGAGTTTTGTCAAATTTAATAAAGTTTAATAAATCTGATGCTATCAAAGCACCGTAGAAAATGAAAAAATTGTCCATTACTTACCTCCATTAGGTTTTAGAAAGTAATGTTTCCATGTAGAACCTGGTTGAGTGTGAGAAAAAGTGGAAAGTAGTTGTTGAACTACTACACCTACCTTGGAGATGTACTGCTGATTTTTAAGGGCATACTTGGGGCCAATTTTCAAGCCTACTCTACTTTTTGGTCCCAATCTTCTCTCTTACAGGTCTTCCCTCCAGGATAAAGGTACACAAAATTGCTTTTCAACTTTCCACTCATACTTTTGCCCTTGTCCTGGAGTTGAGGGAGGCTCATGTACAATTTGTAACCACTGCTGAAAAACATGAAAAGTATATTGCAATTCCTTTTCTGGTCAAAGTATGTTCCCAAGCTCTCTCCTTGTTTGTAGTACATTAAATAGTAGGCATAATGAGGAAGTCTGTTTATTTTCTATATTAGAAACTCTAAAGGGACTATCTTATTTTTACACATTATAATGTGAATGAAAACAGCAATATCAAATCTCCTCAGAAATAAAAAGACAGGAATTTTTAAAAATAAACTGTAAATTGCTGTTTAAAGCAGTAATTCTTTAGACGGATATTTTCAATTAAAAGTACAAACCACGAGGACTTAAATACAAACAATTTTAAGTCAGGCAGAGTTGAAATCACAGGCAATTAGAAAAGCTGTCTTATTCTTTTTTTTTTTTTTTAATTTAAACATCTTTATTGAAGTATAATTGCTTTACAATGGTGTGTTAGTTTCTGCTTTATAACAAAGTGAATCAGTTATACATATACATATGTTCCCATATCTCTTCCCTCTTGCATCTCCCTCCCTCCCTCCCTCCCTCCCTATCCCACCCCTCTAGGTGGTCACAAAGCACCGAGCTGATCTCCATCTCCCTGTGCTATGCGGCTGCTTCCCACTAGCTATCTATTTTACATTTGGTAGTGTATATATGTCCAGGACACTCTCTCACCCTGTCACATCTCACCCCTCCCCCTCCCCATATCCTCAAGTCCATTCTCTAGTAGGTCTGTGTCTTTATTCCCGTCTTGCCACTAGGTTCTTCATGACCTTTTTTTTTTTCTCCTTAGATTCCATATATATGTGTTAGCATACTGTATTTGTTTTTCTCTTTCTGACTTACTTCACTCTGTATGACAGACTCTAACTCTTATTCTTGCTTTACAGGTGAGGACTCTGTGAGCTGTTAATTTAAAAATACCGAGCACTGTCTGAATACAATAGAAATTGGAACAAACTGAAGCTGGGAATTTCCCAATGATTTTATTGAGGTAACTTTTCCCAATTTTATACATATATGCATTTATATATACTTAAGAAAGCTAAACAATGTTCTAAGGCACTTGGAATTGTGCACAGCAAAGTATCCTACAATATTATACAACTACATAAGCATAATTTTGCTTTTTAAATAACACAAACACCAATACGGAATAAAAAAGATAATACATAGTCTGTCTTTCAGGTTACAATAGTGGAATTACATATACATATGTGTGTATACTTGTAGATATTTATACCCACATACTATAATACAGTACAGGTTTAAGAACAACAACAAAAAAAGAGAAACTGTCATGTAATCAGTATACAGTTCCAGTTATTTATAGTCACAGATATTATACCTGTGTAATATGCAGGGTTAGATCACTCACTGGAAATTAGAAATCATTCAGTCAGTCTGATAACGATCACAGCTTACCATTCTTATCACTTTCACCAAAGCTTGAAATAACGAAAGAATGCATATAGTTCTTTATATAAAAATCACTGTTACACAGAAAAAAAATGACTAGTTTGAGTTTTTAGTAGGTACTAAATCTGGTGAAATCGGTGCAGAATGTTTTGAACACATTGGCACATTTCTAAGCCACAGAAGAAATATTTTAAAAAATAAAAATAAAAATTAGTGCCTATATTTTAAATGATGAAAGTGGTTTGACCCTAGATTCATTCAGGTTGTTTTTGAATGCGAGTTAGCATTGCCATGGCGATTTCTTGTGGAAGTTCTCTAAGCAATGTAATACATAGTCAAACTATAACAAAACATCCAGTAAGGGAAAAGCCCCCTAAATTGGCAAGTGGCACAAATATTATTGGCATTTTAACATACCACAAAATTGACCTGAGGGTGGAGTGGCATTCTGCCTCATTTACTCCCTTCAATTTATTCTTAAAAAAAAAAAAAAAGTATTTCACAAGAATTCTTAAGCACCATCTAAAAATTCACAATATAATCACCTTTATTGACTGAGTTGCTCTGCTTCAAAAAAGATATTTAGAAATTTTAGTATTGAAAAAAATTATAGTGGTTAACTTAATTCGATCTGTTAGCCACAATACATCCAAATAATTTCAAGACATATTTACCATTCAGTTTTGGAGATAAAAAGTTACGAAAGGAATAAGTATGTTTATGTACTGTTAGTATAGTATAATAATGTTTCACCTAGGTAAAACTCAGTTTGTGTATGATCATCGTTGAAGTATGAACAATATGCAAGCAATCCACAGCTCACCCATGTTTCCTTCATAATTTAGTATTCACAAATCTAAGAAAAGTCGAACTGCATGGCTATATTTATGCAGGGGGAATTCAAGCATGTGCATGTGGATTAAATGCTTCTTTAATAGGATAAAGAGGCAATTGTTTGGGAACTCATGGGATGCAGCTTACCAGGTGAAATCTAATGGTGATTTTCATAGACCAAGAGTTTTGTTTATGTGGATTGTTAGCTGTCGTGTTTGTGGTTAAGCCATGCAATGATCCTCAAGACACTGACAAGGATTATGACCAACAGTGTAGCTCTGAGGTAAAATTGTGAGGCAAAAAAAAACAAAAAAAGTGTGCTTCATGTGAAATCTCCCCTTTAAGTACATACAGGGACTAACCAAGCGACTATGCCTATTGGAACTGCCCAGGCTACCCCATAACCTTCTCCCTGAAGAACTGGTAAACTAAAGCTGCATCAGAAGGCTAGAAACAAAAGGCTAGAAAAATGATGGGGGAGGAAACTACTCAGGGCCCAAAGAAATGCAAGGGAGTCAAGATGATATTTTGAGATAGACACTTTTTCCTGTGTCCTCAAATTGCAGTAGACAGTGGCATTTAAGGGAGGAGGTACTGCCCTCCCAGGAGGGCATCTGAACATGGGGGAGCGCTTTTTACTTTTCATATTTACAATGGCTGGGCATACAACTGGCATTTAGGCAGCAGGGGCCTGGGAGAGTAAACATCTTGCAATGTGTGGGACATTTCTGTACAAAAAGAATTGCCCAGCTCCAAATGCCAACAGTACCCCACTGAGAAACACTGATGGAGTGCTTTGCTCACATGGGCAGCTGTGCTAGCAATGTGACAAGCTAAATGACATTTTTTGTGCAGTAAATCCTAGCATAGCTAAAAATGACCCTTGCCTATAGGGTTGGCTTCCGGTGGGAATAGCTGCTATAGGATTCTCTCTTTTTGCCAGAAATCTTACAGCGTGTAGAGTAGGATTTAATTTGGGATGAACCTGTCTTTGAAAAAGCATAAGTGGACTATTTTTTCAGTTGTTTTCTAGAAATGTTAATGGTGGTATGCATTTCCATAAAGAGCTTAAGCTTAACGATTACAAAAAGTAAGTGGAAAGTGAAAATGAGAACGGGTTGGGAGTATTCTACCCTTGTCCTACCACACTTTGATCACTGCCAAATTATAATAATGCCTCATGCTGCTCTTTGAAACTTGGGTGTCAACTATCTGGAGATGTGCCTTCTCTCAGAAAGATGGTCCTATTAATTTGATGATTACTTTTGCTGTTGCATTCCCCTCTAGGACATATTTCAGCTCCAAGTTCATTCTGCTTTGGCAAGTAAAACAATGTGACATACGCTCAAATGCCCAATAGTGGAAGATCAGCCAGTTCAAGTGGCCAAGGGAAAACTTTGTAAATAAATTGCATCTTAGTGGTTCCTTAGTGCTCATAACATTCTCTAACAATGTGAAGAAATTAATTATTGTCTCAAAGTATATACTCTCACTAGTAAGATTAGGCTTAATAATATGATTGGATCTAGGAATGTTTAAGCTACCATACCGATGAAATGACATAAGTTGATGCATCTTGTACTAGCTTGATTCCATCTTACCTATTCTGAGAACGATTTCTCACTCTGTGTGAAATGTGCTGCTGGGACGAATTAAAGAAATAATATGACATTTTTGAAGAGCTTTCACTGTTTAAATGTGGAGATACTACTATGTGATAGACAAGGTTGCTTTTTTCTATTGTGAATACAGTATAATTTGTGAAAGTTGTGTCTGATTCTATTAAGTATAAATACAATGCCTGTTTTTGTGTTAAAATGTGGTACACATTAGGATATGCAATGTTAATGCAGATTTTTCTCTCTTAAGTGTAAGTTACTGAATTTTTTTTAAGTGCCAATGCAGCACTGAATTAACTGCAGGTTGTAAAACCTGAGTTATGGGTTTTAAGGATTTCTCTCTCATTTTCAATATTCAATGATTATTGAAGGGTGTATTCAATTTCTCTACTTCCTTAAAAAGATTTTCACTGACATTTTAGAACTTTCTACAAACAATATATTTACTAACATAAGAGAAAGATAAGTGATTACAACATTATGCTAATAAAGGATATGAAAATGAAACCAGAAAGTTGGTTTTTCTGGGTAAATCAGATAGACGAGTGTGCTTTTTTCTCCATTTAAAACAGCTGTTCAAATACCCAAAATAGTTCTCTGAATATTATAGATTTCATCTAAATAATTTTAGGAAATATCATAAAGGTAAACTATATTGAACAAAAAGAAAATGCTAGACATTTCACACCCGTAGGAAATTATCAGGCAGGGCTGCCAAAAATTAACACTAATCACCGGAGAACTAGTTTTGTCAGACTAATTGGTAATGACCATGAAGATGCTGATAAAGCTAATGGCATCTTCTTACTACCTTACTGTTACTGTTCCTTTTCTCCATTTTAAAAAAGCTGGAAATGGCCACTTTGGTTTTTACAGTCTGTCTAGTTTTTTCCTGCCTGTGACCTTTCTGGAGATGGATTTGTTCTCTTCCTTAATCACATCTTAGGGACCCAGGAAAACCACTCACTTCTTTCTTCTACGTCAGCCTAATGTCGCACTTTAAACAGGAAAAATCCTGGTGTTGTATTACAACAACCCAGTTCACATACACATTTATTTTTATAGAACCGTAGCTTATCGGTTGGATTGCAGAAATGCTGGCATTAGGCGGATACATAATTCTATGGAGGGTGGTCCACATCTTTGTATCCTTTTAGGGCTGCCAGGCAAAAGACCACTAGATGGGCTGCTGAGGTGGATATGCAGTGTTTTTGCCTTTTAAAATTAGCTACTGGGGATATGGGGATATATGTATACATATAGCTGATTCACTTTGTTTGTTGTACAGCAGAAACTAACAAAACATTGTAAAGCAATTATAGTCCAAGAAAGATATTAAAAAATTGAATAAAATTAGCTATTAAAGTAGAGCTTCATTCTGCAAAATATAGCTTAGCTCATAATCCTTCCATTCTTTCCATAGCTTTTTATTTAAAGCATCATTCTAATGAAATAATTTGTGGTTCCAATTCTTAAAAATTAAACTAGTAGTGGTTAATTTTTTTGACTTTTAAACTTTTCCCTAAACATGTCAATCACTAGAAGAAAAAGTATGGGTAGTTCATAAATCTGACATATCATACAAGGAAAACAATATATTGAGGGACCAGAGTTTCATTTTTGTACCGAGTGCATCTCAGTGTAGGGAATAAAAAAACTGCATCACATGTACTGCTAGTGGGAAAAAAACTGTTCCTTTTATCAACCAAATAGAGACTTTCCATGATATGTATCTTGAGTGATAAAACAGTTATAAATGTCTTATATTTACCATTTTTATAGGGGCCTTGTGATTAGAAATTAAAATGATGTTCTAAGATTATAAGTATAGAAAATTAAAATAACACTACATTCCTTGGTATTTTTCCCAAGACACTAAAATGACAATAAAACAATATCATAAGGAAAAACATGGCTTCAGCAAAAAACTGGAACATAGTTAATACCTATGGCTGGATTTAAACACTATGAAATGGATAAAACTTCAGCCAGAGAAAGACACTTGGGCATGCAGAAAAATTTTTTCAAAACAAAAATATGTCTTACTCTATCAAGGAAATGACAATAGTGTAGAATTCTAGGTTTATTTTATTAATGCCTATAGCTGAGTACAGCAAGAGGTGCCAGCAACGCTGGCTACTTTTCTTAGTTATAAAATGGTCCTGGCTTTTTGTAATAGGCTAAGTGGGACTAAATTTTTTTTTATTTTTGAAGCAAAATCATCCAATTTTAAGTGGTTCTTTAAAATGTAAATGAATGGCAGGATCCAAATTTGTCCACCAGATTAAATGTTTGCTTTTCGGTTGAAATAGAAAATTACAGTTTTCCATATAATGCACCAGAAGCATTTCAGAAAATCCTAGTCCAAACTCTGAGAATAAAATAAAGTCTATTTAGGTCTTGTCTTGTTGTTATACATCTCATGTGTTTTTAATAAAAGGGGCACAAAACAATCATGAAAGAACAATGAAATGCAAGGTGGTATTTACATATGGTCATATGTACTTGGGAGCAGAAGCCATACTATGCCCGTGACTCCATGGAAAACAGTAAGATGACAATAGAGGACTTCTTAATGTAAACGATATTGACTGTAGGCTCATAGGGAAATCTTCCATAACTTTAATCTCACTGATTATTTTGCACTGAAAGTCAATGTTATATTTATGGATGCAATCTGCAGACTCTTAAAATATCAAATGAGGTTCTCCTCACTTACAACTTAGCAGAAATTTTCTGTTCTTTTAAGTCTTTGGGTGAGTATTTTTTTAATCCATGTGCTTTATTTTTTTAATAGCAGCAATCCAACTTAATGCAGCATGGAAAATAAGTAGTTCTTTTCATTCCTATTCAGAGCTAACTGCTGGCAGAAAACTTGCATTTTGCTTAAGTTTTAACTTTGGATTCAGACTTTTTAAAAAGGTGCCATGATTGTCAATATTATCTTCCTAAGATCAAGTATGATGGTTTCAACTTTGGAGATAATCAAAATAGGGAAAGACCAAAAGATTTATTTCTAAAGCCTGCTACAGATTTATAGGGTCGAATAATTACATCTGACTTTATTCCCAGTCCTATAATCCTTGTGGAAGGTTGGTACATTAGGTAAGGAGTATTAAAAAAAATGTAAAGTATGTATAGCTATGCTACTTAAAGCATGCAACAAAATTTGGGTAAGCATGCTTATTAAGAGTCAGTAAAAGCCTCTCACATTTAAGAAAAAGATACATGAAAACACTCAGACTTATTTCTGGCAACTGAATTCACTGGCACAACAAAAAATAATGGTACGATACTGTACCAATATAATGATGAAACAAGAATATTCTTCTAGGGTCAGGTCTTTAGGAAATCCACCTTGGGTGATTAAACTCCCAAATCCCTTAATAAGTTCTCAACTACCAAAAGCCTACTTTGAAAATACCTTTAAGCTTCCATTTCTTCTTTTCATTAACATAATGAAGTACTTCTCTTGCTTTCTGATTTTCAACCCCCCACCCCTCTCCAGTGCTCAGAAATTTCATTCCCCATTCTTCTTTAACTCGCACTCTTACATGTGGCTTTTCTGGCAACAGGGAACCAGCGATTGTCTTCTGCTCATCTTCTTTGATTAAAACTCCTGATGAAGAATAAGTGGCATAACCATGGTATCCCTTACCATCAATCCACATGCTGGACAGCAGAGTCGCTGCACCCTTCCCTTTGCTTGTTGGCCTATCCGGGCTGTATAGGTGGGGAGCACGTCCCACACGCTTCCTTCACCCCAAGTTAAACGGAAACACACACATTCAAATCCCAGTGCAATATCAGGTTTTCAGGAAGCGAGGATTCCCCCAAAGATGATCAGTCTGTTTCCAAAGAGTCCCGCACTTCATTATGGACGATGAAACCTGAAATATGAAACAGGAACTCTGTGAGATGGTAGAGAAACACAACTCTGCATTCAGTGAAATGAGTAAGTTACAGCAATGTTCATGATCAAAGGCAGCTCTAGCATCCCCACCTGAATTACTGTTTTAAGTTACTGTCAGAACAGAATACCATTATAAACGTCACGTGGGAAAGCAGAGCCAGCCCCTCTACAAAAAATGCTGGTTGTATCATCCGGGATAGGGAGCAATCAATACACAAAACATCACTATTCTGGAGGGTCATGTTCTGACCTATATGGAGCAGAGTGAGGTGTTTCATAAAGGATCTGGTTACACCTGGTTTGTCATTATAAAAGGAGAACACCATCAAATAGTCACTATTTCATTAGTTTCAGCCTCTCATCACCTCTTGCTCATGACTCCAAATGTATTGATACTTTCTACACCTGAATTTCCAAATGCCTGCCAGGCATTTCCTTCCAACTGTTCCACAGACAACATACTAAGCGTGTGTAGAGCTACACAAATTACCTTTTCTTGTGAACCTGCCTTTATACTTTCTATCTTGTTAAATGTTCTACCTTTTAAAATACTCTCAGTCTAGAAACCTAAGATTGCAACTCATTTCTCTCCTTCACCCTCCATACCCCATTAGTCACCAAGTCGTGCCCCGACTGCCTGTCTCTGAATTCATTCAAGCCCTCACCACCTTTTGCTGGCACTGCTTTAACAGCATGCTAGCTAGCTGGCTGGCTTCATGTCCCTTCATGCGAGTTCCCGAACATCCCTTGTGATTTTGTAGCCCTCTGCTTTTGAACATGCTCTTCCCTTCTACTGCAACCCCCTCCCTTCATTTTCCATCTATGTTTTCATATCTGAGATCAAGGCCAAAAGCCATCATCTCCAGAAGGCTTTATCTGATCCACCTCTTCAGCCTACTTCAGTGATTCAACAATTTTATGCAACTCTATTTAGCATTTCATCTGCCCAGACTCCAAGTTCATTTCCCTGTCTCAGGCCCATGGATTTGGAGGGCAAATCTATGTTCCACACTGCCACTGGCATTATTATCATACATACTGATCCAGTCATCCCAGTTCTTTGTTAATATCACTGCACTGTTCCCCACTCCCGACAAAATAAAATTTAAATGTCTTAGAGTGGTGATTGAGGATCTTTAGGAGGTGGCCCAACCCATGTTTCTAACTCCACCACTACTCCCAAAGTACCTGAAATTCCAATCATTTGCCCCCCAAATGCTCTCTTTTTCCATTACCCTTTCTTGCCATCTCTACCTCCTACAATCTTACTCTGCGAGTTCCCCAAACTCCATTTTGTCCACCTCTCAGGAGAGCATTAATTACTTTCTCTTCTGTGTACCCATAACGTTTGGTTTATACCAGTTATTGATCACTGTGTGTGTGTGTGTGTGTGTGTGTGTGTGCGCGCGCGTATTGTATAGATGTGCATCTCCTTTTAGATCGTGAGACGCTGAGGAAAGACTTGGGCTTATTCACTTTAATACACTCACAGAATACAATATCTAGCTTATGGTACTACTTAATAAATGTTGCTGTGTTGAATCAAAGCATTAAAAAATGAATAAGACATAAGAACAGATGAAACAAGACTGGCCATAAGTTGCTAACTGGAGAAACTGTGTGAAGGATGCATGGAACTTGTGATATTACTTCTGCATGTTTGACTTTCCAAAAGTCAAAGTAAAAATAGGATATACCAAGTTTTCCAAAACTAGCAAACCATGTTGTGACTAAAACTCCACCATGAGTTCAATTCTTGACTCTATCCTGACCACAACCTTGGGCAGGTGTGTGAAGCTCCATGTTCTACATGTGTTAAACAGAGACAACATTACTGTTTCAGTCACCTGGGCTTTCTTCCTGCCCACTGATCATGCAAAATTCTTTCACGCCTCAGACCTTTTGCACCAGCTCTTCCCTCTACATTAGCTGACCCCCTTAGGGGGAGTGTTTTCCTCTCCCCCAACAGTGTTGATAGCTCCCTCTTGTCATGTAAATCACAGAATAAGTTTTATTTCCTCAAGAGACCCCTTTCTTAGCCATCCCATCCATATCCACCCTTGTCCTTTGCACAGCGTCCTATTTTTTCTTCATAGCACTTAGCACTCTCTGAAATGATCATGTTTATTTATTCGTTTACTTACTAATGGTCTGTCTCCTCACTAGAACATAAGCGTGTGAGAGTGAGGACTTTGACATGTTCTAAATTCCCAGGGTCCAGAACAGAGTCTGGCTCACTCTCTGTGCTCAATAAATATTTGTTGAACACATGAACAACTGAGTACATATACACAGGTGCACTTAGTTATTTGACAACTTTTTCTATAAATAATTCTATACAACTGAAGACTTCAATCTTGAGACTCCCTGACATTAATTACAACTCAATATATACTAATCTATGATACCCATCCGATAGCACATTCCATCATGCTTTCTAGGAAGAGTCAACCATAACCTGAAGAAAAATATGGAAATTCTATACAAATATTTCAAGAGTAACTGAAAACCTCTTAAATCAAACTTTTTATATAAAACGTGAAAGAAAGAGAGGCAGACAATAATAATAATAGCTAACTGTATTAAATTTTACTATGTGCTTAGCACAATTCCAAGTGCTATACATATATTACTTCATTTAATCCTCAAAATAATCCAATGAGGTAGGTACTCCTGTATCCCCTTTGTGCAGGTGTGGAAATTGAGGCACAGGGATGCTAAGTTATGTACCCAAGGTAGAGAGCTGGTAAGCGGGCACGCTAGGCTCGAGACTCTGTATTCTTAACCTACGCGAGACTATGAGATCAAAACATGCCTTCATCCATGCTTTCATTCAAAGGGTATTTTCGGTGTCCTCTGGGTAGAATGGAATGGAAAAGGTAATCAGTTGGATTTCTACATCTGCCAGCTTTGATCCATTTTGACCAGAGAAAAGTCCTGGTCCACATTCCAGGCTACACTTTGATTGCTACAGTTGTCTCAAACACATTTGCCTTTTGCCATAAAGGAAACTAGATGAGAATGGGCTCAGGACAAACTTTGCAATTACTAGAAAAGCAAGCCCAGTGGTGTCCTCAGGGATGAAATGAGAAGCAGCTTCCCTCTGTGCAGGACACAGAAGCAACGTCCATACCACACAGAGGAAGCAGGAGCCCTGGGGGCTCTGACAATACAGACAAACATACTGCACCTGCAGGATCTTCACACCATGAACTATCAAAGGTCCCTCTTTGTTAGATTTTTCTTTTTTCTAGGAATTAAATACAAACTCATCTAACTTAGCAAATTTTTTAGGCCTCTCCAAATTTGCTAGATTTAATACACTAAACATTCCATAATGTCCTAATCTTCGCTTGGTCTTGGATTCAAAGGACAAGTGTGGGGAAGGCTGACAAGAGAGCCTTTCTCTTCCCATCAGTAATGTCTCTGGGATGAGGAAGGTAAATTAAGAATCAGATTGGGCAACAAAATGAGTAGCCAGTGGACCAGGAGAGATTTAGAACCTTTTAAAGCCCAGCATTTTCCTGGAAAGTGTCCTGCTTTTAATTTCCAAAAATTAGCAGGACACTCCAATTTGCTACTATTTGCCCATGGATCCATTAGAGAAGGAGTTCACAGACTGGATTTTGTTGGAAGGTCAGGCCATCAGCACAGCTTCTACGTTGGTGAAGAAAAGAAGATGACTAACCAATACTGTGACTGCAATAATATGCTGACAAAGCTGCTGGGGTCAGAAATGCTACCTCAGGACTTCCCTGGTGGTCCAGTGGGTAAGACTCCACGCTCCCAATGCAGGGGGCCCAGGTTCGATCCCTGCTCAGGGAAGTAGATCCCGCTTGCTGCAACTGAGAAGCCCGCATGCCGCAACTAAGAAGTTGGCACGCTGCAACTAAAAGATCCCACATGCCGCAGTGAAGATCCCATGTGCCGCAACTAAGACAGTGCAGCCAAAATTAAAAAAAAAAAAAAAAAAGAAATGTAACCTCTCTTCATATGCGCTGCCCAGATCTGGTCAAAAAACCCGTATATTTTCTTGCACTATCCAATCAGAAAAGGACATTTATATCCTATTTAAATTAGGCATCTTATCTTCAAAATCAACTCTAAAATTTTATGGTTAGAGGTCCTGAAAATGCAAATTATTCTTAAGTTTCGTACTACTCAGTGGTTTGCATTCATTTTAAGGTACATGAAGTTCAGCTTTACCTCAGGGGAAGTTTGCCTGTCTGACAGAATGACAGTTTTGGCTTTAGGGTTTAAGTTGATGAAGCAATAAATAGGTTTACTGTGCTCTCAGGATACTTAAGCTTTTCATCCACCCTTTTTTCAGAACTTTCCTGAAACTCAAATTTGAAGTTATCTATATTTTCTTCTTCTTGTTAAAACTGCAATAAATCTTTCTTATTTTCATACTGTTGAGAGGGAGTGAATAGGAGGAAAAAGCTAATTTTAAGTCATGGAATTCAGGTAAAGATAGTTATTTTCCATAACAGTTCCTCTACAAATTAATATATAAAAATTTCCTCATCTTCCTGTAAATTCATTCAGATAATATAAAATATGAAATTACTCACAAAGTGTAAAATATTACTTTCCTATAATTTCCTAATTGATATATACAGAAATCCTGAATAATTCATTTCCCCTTTATTTAAAAGGGTTTAATGGTCATGGCACATACACTTATGTTAAACAAATGAGGAGACTCTCCTAAACCACTGTTCCTTGTTCAACCGAAGTCAGATGACATGCTGGATGGGATTTTGTTAGTCTGAATAGGGAGCCATGCTTGCAACTCTGGTGGTTGAAGCAGCATTTTGCAATTCTTTTTAGTTTCTGTCCAGGTAGCAAATAAATGGAGCACCCAAGAGACGACCACCCAAGAGAGAAATGAATATGCAGAAGCAGCCTTCTCATTTCTCTGTGGAGGGCCCCTGAATTAATGTTTATTGAGGTCACAGGTGTAGTTCCTGCCATGTCACATTTTGATAAACCTATCTAGAAGCTCAAAGAGTGGTTTAATTTATCTGTAAATCCACATTGGATAGTAATAACTTAAGGTGGCACAGAATAAGAAAATTTCTTTAAATACACACACACACACACACACCCCCCTCAACATAGCTACATTAGGAAATTTGAAAGGTAGAGAAAAGGAAAAAAAACACCTATAGGGGCTTCCCTGGTGGCGCAGTGGTTAAGAGTCTGCCTGCCAATGCAGAGGACACGGGTTCGAGCCCTGGTCTGGGAAGATCCCACATGCCGCGGAGCAACTAGGCCCGTGAGCCACAATTACTGAGCCTGCGCGTCTGGAGCCTGTGCTCCGCAACAAGAGAGGCCGCGATAGTGAGAGGCCCGCGCACCGCGATGAAGAGTGGCCCCCGCTTGCCGCAACTGGAGAAAGCCCTCGCACAGAAACGAAGACCCAACACAGCCATAAATAAATAAATAAAAATTAAAAACAACAACAACAACAAAAAACACCTATAGGCTCCCTCTATAACAAATCATTAGGAGTTTTTTTAATAAGGTTTGGCATTACTTGCATTTATTTATTTACATTGAAGTACAGTTGATTTATAATATTGTTGGAGTTTCAGGTATATAGCAAAGTGATTCAGTTATATATATGTATTTTTTCAGATTATTTGCCATTATAGGTTATTACAAGATATTGAATATAGTTCTGTATGTTATACAGTAAATCCTTGTTGCTCATGTATTTTATGTATAGTAGTTTGTATCTATTAATCCCATACTCCTAATTTATCCCTCCCACCCTCCCTTTTCCCTTTGTTAACCATAAGTTTATTTCCTATGTCTGTGAGTCTGTTTGTTTCGTATATAGATTCATGTGTATTATTTTTTAGATTCCATACCTAAGTGATATCATATAATATGTGTCTTTCTCTGATTTGCTTCGCTTAGTATGATATTCTGTAGGTCCATCCATGTTGCTACAAGTGGCAATATTTCATTCCTTTTTATGGCTGAGTGTTTTAACGTTGTTTCTTAATTTTTCTTCTATGCATCTGAATTTTAAAATAAAACAAACCACTGCCATATATATATATATATATATATACATACACACACACACACACACACACACACACACACACACATACACACACACCTTTAGTCAGTATCTGGATTTTTCCACTTAACATTATGCCAATAATCTCTTGAGGCCCATTTTGACTCTAAGAGTTGTCAATTTAATGATACTTTGCTTAATATAATAAGCAAATAATTTAAAAGCTAATAAAATTATATATATGAAAATGCTACTTTGCATACTCTAAGAATGTTCTTATTTACAAAATTCAAAGTTTATTTTTAAAAGCAATATTCTCTCTTGATTATAAATCTGATACATGTTGACATTTAAAAAAAATTGGAAATCAGAGAATATCCAAAGGTTATAACTAACCATAGATCCTACCACTCAGCTGTAACCATTTTAAAGTTTAGTTTTTACGTAAATTTTTTTCAAACAATTTACATGTCTTTATAATGTAGAGAATTATTTTAAATTGTAGAAATCCCATTTACTATGGAAAGGGAAGTGGGTTTTCTTTGCCATGGTGATCTGTTTCCAGAATGCAATGGCCCCATTTAATAGAACAGTGCCCATCAAATGGTCTTCTGGGTTTTGAACAGTAGGCTGGGTGGGCAGCTGCTGAGGGGGAGAAAAAACAGTATGTGGCTGGATAGGCAGCAAGTGTTCTAAAGAACAGAGGTTAAAGCCTGGTACCTTGCAGGCCAAAGGATGAATTCTTATGGGGACCACTTATCCTCATGTTTCTCGCATGACCCTAGAATGCATTCCAAGTCCAAGAGCCATCTGGAGAAACTGGGGGAATTAGATGAAAGAGTGGATCACTACAATCCCTCTTCAGGTCAAACATGCAGAGAACGTGCTCCAGGATGGAGTTTTCAGAGGTGTCTTCTCGGTACAGGAAGAGCAGGAGTGCCACCGTATTAGTGCCAGCACACTATCATGAAAAGCCACCATGATGGACTCCTCATTTACACAAAGAGGACTTCGGAAATGGATCCTTCATTTTTTTCTCTTAAATTTTTTTTTCTTGACTAGGCAATAAATTCTTATGTTTCAAAAATTCAAAAGGTTCGTAAGGGTGAATAGTGAAGTCTCCCCCACCATGCCTGCCCCAGTCATCTGATTTCCTCCCAGAGGCAACCAATGTTATCAGCTTTTTGTGACTCTCTACAGAGATACAGGAGCAAAGGAAGCTATGTATAGGAATGGATCCTCCCAGTGTTGACTGATACATCACTGTGTGGGAGATCATCACTGGATAAAGAGGTGCCTGGGCAGAAGAAGCAGGGCTGTCTCAACCCTTTTATGAACCACTCTAAATCACAGGCAGTTAATAGGTTTAGATTTTGAAGGGAAGGCTTACTTGATACAAGGAGATAACATCTGGCACTAATGAGAAAGGCTAATAAGTGAGCTGCTCTCTATCTGGGTTGCATTTAAATGGCCAGGTCATGATCCGTGGCATGTTTATTCCTTCCAAAGGTGGCTGAGACTAAGGGCACCACCATCTCCTACATGAGCAATTTTCTAAATGTAAAACCTTATCATATGTTTGTATTATTTTGGTAAGACTCAGCAGTATTTACCAAACCTTTCACCTTTTAAAAGAAATACTGAAAACAACTTAAAAAATCATAAGTATTATTTTTATGTCTCAGAGCCTAAATATTTCTCTACTGGAATACAATTCTAATGATGTAATATAAATTGATGGAAAACTCACAGGAGACATTTGCTTTACTGCCAAGTTTTAAAGAACACTTAAGCAAGGAATATTTGTCTTAGTGATATGAATATTTAATTTTTCCTTATCCAGAAATTTAATTTTCTAAAAAACTGAACTACAATTGACTTATATTATATTTGTTTCAGATATACAACATAGTGATTCAGTATTTTTATACATTATGAAGTGATCACCATGATAAGTCTGTTACCATCTGTCACCATACAAAGTTATTACAATATTATTGACTATATTCCCCATGCTGTATATTACACTCTCATGACTTATTTATTTTATAACTGGAGGTTTGTACCTCTTAATCCCCTTCACCTAATTCACCTCTTCCCCCACCAGTGTCTTTAAAAGACATTTTAAAGAGTGTTAACCAATACATTTTTGGGAAAACTTTTAAAGCTTACCTTTGTATCAGCTGTTAAAAAAAAAAAAAGCCTATGATTTTCTCTTGAAATGCAGTCATCCCTGTTTGCATCTATTAATATTTGCTTAAACACTGAAGATAACAATTGACTATTTTACGGCACACACAAACACTCCAAATTTCTGTAGATGAATAAATACAGAAAAATAGCCAATAGAATTTTAAAGGTGAAAAAGACTCCATCAGATTTAAAAATATACTACAAATCTATTCTAATTAAACTGTGTGACACAGTGCCAGGAAAGACAACAGCTCATTAGAGCCCAATACAGAATCTGGAAATTGATCCTTAATGGTCTTCTTTTAATAAGAAGAATTTCACATAAAGGGGGAAACAAATGACATAGGGACAATTGATTATTTAGAACAAAGAAAGTCAACAACAACAACAAAAATAGAACACAGTAAAGTTAGTTTCCTCCCTTGAACCATACATACAAATAAATGCCCGATGAATTAAAGATTTAAGTATTAAAAAAAAAGCACATATAAAAATCAAAGATAAGTTTTATAATCTTGGCCTTCCTCCATAAGACACAAAATAATGAACTAAAACATAACAATATAGACAAATTTGAATATGCAAAAATTTAAACAAAAGACCGTAAAAAGAGTTAAAACATTAACTACAGACTGGGGGAAAGTATTGTGACACATGTAGCAAAGGGCCGATATCCACAATATTTAAGGAAGTTTTACTAATCCGTATGAAAAAGACAAACAACTCCAAAGAGAACTGGTCAAAGCACATCAAATTAAAAAAAAATCAATAAAAATATGTAAAAATGCCTAACCTTATAGAAATCAATGAAATAGGATACTATTGTTCATTCTTTAGAACCACCACCACCCCAAAATGCTGATGAAGGTGAGTAGACCAGTCATGTTCATAAACTGGAGGTTGCAATGAAAACTGTGTCCTTTGGAAAGACAAGAGAATAGTAATCTCTCAAAATGTTAAAAAATATATATTTAGTGGATATAGCAAATACTCGTATACTACAGAAATATTGGCATGTATGCAAAAGAGTGTCTTTACAAAGAAAGTCAAGGTAGCATTGTTTAAATAATGGAAGACTGAAATTTTCATAAACATCCATCAATAGAATAATTGTTCAACAACTTACAGCATACTGTATTATCTATGAAATGCCATAGAGTCATTCAAATGAATGAAATATATGCTAACATGGACAGATTTTCTAGATGCTGTCTTTGTGTATAACTGAGGGGTACATAAGTGCATATAAGTACGTACACATATATCACATATATATACATGTTTGTGAATGTACAGAAAACTGTCTACAAAGATCTACACCAAACTTTTACCAGTGGTTCCTGTGAGAATGGGGATGAATTTGGGGAAGGAATGAAGGAAGTTTTCACTTTTCCTTGATAGATTTTTGTGATTTTTGAATGCTTAATTAGAATATATTATTTGTGTACATAAGAATACATAGATAAAAAAGAAATGAACTTCATTTCTCCCCACATCCTACTTTTTTTACTTGGTCACAGTGTACAACAGAAGAAGAAGGACCTATTTGAGTATAAATGTTTAATTTTCATAAAATGAGAACTTTCGTATAAGTGCATTTTTAAAATTTGATTATTTTCTATTGTAATTTATTCTTCATACAATGCTATCAAATGAAAATGAGTTAATTAGTTACTACAATTCCTAGGAAAACTATACAGACGTAAAACTATCCTGAATGTCAAAAACTGGGTTGCGTGCAGTCACTACATCTCAGGACTCTCAGGGTCAGGACTCAACGACACAAACACATGGCATCTTCCCAGTTTCCTGGAGGTCCCAGCCAGCTCAATGTCACCATAAATATCCAGCTGCCTTATGATGATCAACTTAACTGGAGAAGTGTGACCACAGTGTCAGATATTAGCATGAACTCTTCCTGACCCCAGAAGTGGAAGGGAGAAAAGGAGAGGACAAATAGGTCTGCTTGATATGGGAAGGTGATGGGTCCAAGAGTACATTATGATAGGGTAAAGCACTCAAATAGAGAAAAAGTCTATATATTCAGGATGTCTAAAAGCCCTACATGCATTTACAAATAAATACGATACAGGAGAAAACAAAACAAATAAGGGAGAACTATCCCTAGGAGAAAGGGGAGTTTCTTCTACATGCCAGACATTATTATAGGACCAATAGCTATGGAGCAAGCAGGCCCCCATAAACCTCAGGGAAGGGATTTGCTATTCAATTATGAAGATACATCACCACTTGCTTTATCATGGGACACGGTCCCCAGCAGGGAACACCGCCACCAACAGGAACCACTGCACATGCTGTTGCACCATATGATGTATGGCTGCCCTACAGAGGCTGTTTTGAGTCCTGGGATCAGTATTTGCTTTCCAGCAAGACCTGCCATGGTATTCTTCACCTAATCATCTGTCCTGGTATGTTTTTTAACAATTCAAGTTTCAAAGATTTGATTCACATGCAAATTCTTTGAAAAATCTTATATAACACCTGTTACATATAGCAAAGCACGTAAACCCATGAGAGAAATAAAAAGAACACCTGTGAAGTAGGGGGGTCAGACTACATGATCACTCAGGTCCCTTCTGGTTTTAGCAGCTTGTGAAACTGAAGTGTGTTGGGAGGAAAAATGGTAGGAGTATAGTGATCTTCTGTGGCAGCAGTAAAAATCGGATTCCTTTCTAAGCTACGTCTTCTAAAAATTGAGTTTCTACCCTCTCTAAGTTATGAGTCCAAAGCAGACACATATGTGCCCACACTGGCTCTCACCAGCATCTGTTCTGGGTATAAAACTTCAACTGAGTCTGTTCAAGAGCAGAATAAATGATGCTGATACTTGTTCTTGGGGCCAGAAAATAAAACTAAGAAAGAAATGAAAACATAGCCCTTTAGAATGATTCAGACTTCTTTGAAAGAAAAAAAGAGACTTAATTTTAGAAATGTTCACTAGATGGTGTTGTGTTAAACTATATTTTTAAAAAATTTTTAATTGTGATGAAATACATGTAACATAAAATTTACCATCTTACTCATTTTTAATTTGCTCAACTGCACTTTGTTTACCTACCTGGTAAACTGTCGACTCTCTTCATGAACTTCCATTTCTGTACTTTTAAATTCATTTAGCTCTTTCCTTATTGCTGCCTAAATAGGAAAAAATAGATAAACTGAATTGTTATTTAGATGACATATTTCCTCAGTATACATAGCATCAATGAAGCAGACATTCTTTGATGAAATGTCTTGGAGAAAGGCATTTCTAATTTCTACTAGGTAGAGGTATGACAAATGAAATGTCAATACTACAGCCAAACAAAAACCAGGACAGATTTCCTTCAGGTGACATTCACAAGGCAGAGATAAAGGAGGCCTTTGCCAAACTCACCCTGGGGCCTGATCTATGAGTCACCCACATCCCCCATCCTCGATGACCACAAGGATAGCACAGGTCATGAGATTTTTTGAGAAACAATATCATTTTCCTATGAAAGTTCTGCATGTCATACCACCCACAGCAACATGGCTTTGACGAGCTGCCACAGAGCTACAGAGAAGGCAATTGCTATTTATTCTTTTATATTGAAAGTTTAGACAATTAGAATTAAAAATTTCAGCACAACACTTCAAGCCACTCAAAGAAAATATCAAGTAGAATCCTATTACTATTACTATTTATTGAACACATAATCCATGTCATGTACATGCTGGGGTTGGAAAAGATGCTATGTCCTTTCAGGTTGAAAAGCTGAGATACTCATCAAAATGTTAACATTAGTTATGTATTAACAATACCGGCTGGATCATGGATGGTTTTTTGGTTTCAACTATGTGCTTATCTTTATTTCCTAATTTTTCTAGGAAGAAGTTTTTCCTCATGTAAATGAAAAAATAACTAATAAAAGCATCCCCATAACCTCTGAGAAATGGACTCTTCAGCTGAAACAGAATGACATTACAAACCACAGAGAATGGCTTTACAGAGAGATAAGAAAATCTACTTTGTGGTTGGAAAATGATGTATTTTAGAAAAGGAAAAAGACAGAAGAAAGCCTTGAGGCCTCTCTCTGGCTTTCTCCCATCACTAGCTATCACTCTGCAATATACAAGCTTTTCTCCAATGCTGCTTTCAATGTTATGTTTAAATGCTATAGTCGTAGATAGTTTGTCTCTCCAAATATATTCCTCAGCCCCTGTAGTTTCTATGAGGAACCTGAGGCTGGGGACTGTGGCAGTGGTTCTTGCTAGTGGTTTTTTGGAAGAGGATGAATCAAGTAGAGAAATATTTCTGGGCCCAAGTTCCCTGTGATAAGACTACATATCTTGTTTCACAAGTGAGATCAACAGTGAGGATACTTTGTTTCACTCACTGTAAAAATACCCAGAACCAGTATCTGGCTGATACCCAGCTAAAATAGCAAAAACTCTCTATATTCATCACCAATTAATATCTATCAAAAAGTCTTCCTTAATCAACCCAAGTGTCCATTGACAGATGAATGGATAAAGAAGATGTGGTGCATATATACAATGGAATACTACTCAGCCATAAAAAAGAATGAAATCTTGCCATTTGCAACAACATGGATGGACCTAGAGGGTATTATGTTAAATAAAATAAGTCAGACAGAGAAAGACAAATACCATATGATTTCATTTATATGTGGAATCTAAAAAACAAAACAAATGAACAAACGTAACAAAACAGAAACAGACTTACAGATACAGAGAACAAACTGGTGGTCGCCGGGGGTGGGAGGGGTGTAGCAGAGGGATGAGTAAAATAGGTGAGAGAGATTAAGAGGTACAAACTTCTAGTTACAAAATAAATAAGTCATACGAATGTAATGTATAGCACAGGGGATACAGTCAGTAATACTATAGTGACTTCGTATGGTGCTAGATAGGCCTTCTTACTTCAAGTCCCATGCTCTTTCCAATAAAATGAGCTTCAGGGCCTAAGTCATCCAGATAATTGTCTCAGATCTCCATGTTGTGTGTGCTAGTTTGTAATTAGAAATGATGAGTCAGTTATAGGCAATGAATGTGATGTGAAATTACAGGGGCTGGTTGTTTGAAATATATATATCAGGAAGATGTGATTATAGGCAGTTAAAGAAATGCAATACTCATTTTAAAAATTCACTGAAGACCGCAGTTTTATTCCAAGAGTATTTCCTCTTACTATGTATTTATTTATTTTTATATTTATTTATTTATTTATTTGGCCGCACTGTGCAGCATGCGGGAACTTAGTTCCCTGACCAGGCATCGAACCTGCGCCCCCTGCAGTGGAAGTGTGGAGTCTTAACCACTGGACCACCAGGGAAGTCCCCTTCTTACTATTTAAAGAGAAGGTTTCCTGAGAGAGTTTTGAGAGGAAAAAAGTAATTAAATACCCTTTATGTTAGGGAAATACATGTACAATAATCTTAACTCCCTTCTATACAAACAAGACCAGAGTTTAAGTCTAATAACTCTTCACGTAAGTGTAAATGGGACTGATATTTTTTTGAAAGATAATGGGATAGAAAGACGTAGGCTGATGTAGTGGGATTGAAGTCTGAATGGTGCTGAGTTGGGTCAACAATGGGGAGTCATTCGGCCAAGACTAGGTATTTCTAAGACTGAAACAAAACAAGTCCACAAGAGATAGTACTGGCACCAAATATGTAGTGTTGTTTGGTAGCATGAGAATTATAGAAAGGAAAAAGGAAACAAAAATGACTGGAACTAAGTTTAAGATTGACTCGTGATGACTGGTGATGGAAGGTCTGCTTATCACTCCCAGTCAGCTCAGGGGTCAGCCTGGCCGGAAGCAAGAGGTGATTTGTTGAATATATGGACTTGCTGCCTTCTCAAATAACCTGAGCTATGAGGATTAACTAGAACTCCCATCGTTTCGATGTCTTTGCTTATTTCTTTGATAAAAATCTGATGTTTAACATGGAGGGGATTTCTTGACTACTCATCAAGCTCAACGCCATGGTTAGATAAGTGTACTCTCTGCTGCCTGGGCAACCATGAATAAGCCAAAGAACATCTCTGTATGGAATTAAAATCTCAGTCTTCCCTAGGACCTATTTAGACAGTGCATTCCTGGGAGGGTGGTATGTTCTATTCATCTTTATGTCCCCAGTATCTAAGACAATATTTAATATATTAAAAGGGTTTTAATAAATGACTACTGAGTAACTTGGACAAACCCATGTATCATCTGAAAAATTCTGGATTCTCTTTCATTGGATAAATTTAGACTAGACTGTAAACTGAGGCTTCAGTGAGTAATGAAAATGTCACCAATGGGGAACAAAGCTTAGATTATCAAGCCTGATCATGAAAGTAATACTGGTAAGAGCTATCACTTATTGATGAGCTGGAACTCTATAGATAATCTACTAAATTCTCAGGATAGATATAATTAGCTCTATTTTACTAGTGAGGAAACCCAAGTTAAATGACTTGGCCAAGGTCAAACATCTACCAAGTGGCCAAGTAGGAATCAAACCCAGAAGCTCCCTGCTCCACAGCCTGCCCTCTCCTCTCTACATGGAACTTCCATGGCTTACCCCAGGGAGATGGCAACTGCTGTGGGCGCTTTGGTCTTCAAGCCAAGTTGATGGCCTTCTCTGGCTCTACTTGTCACCTTAGGACTCATCTACTCCAGCACAGATATCTATATAGGCCATATATATCTTACAGAGGCCACAGATACCTTACTATATGTGTATCTGTTTCTAGTGCTCTACTCAAGCACAGATATTCTAAAATTAAAAATTTTATGTTAAAGGTGATTTAAGCTCAATCAAGTTCACAACTAATAATGCATTTTCCCCACTACTTCTCTTTCCCATTTTGGGCAGTTTAGCAAGACTACCAGGTCTATGAGATTCCCCAGAATACCCAGCACAGTGTTTTCATAGAATGGGCATTGATTGGTTATTGACTAATTGGCTACTGACCCCTTTTCTTTACATTTGAAGTTCAAAAAAATTTTTAAATGCAAAGTGGTATCTTCGTGGGGCTAAGAAAATAGTACTAAGAAAAGAAAGAGAAGGATGGCTCCTTTAGGCTGGCAGGAAGTTCAGTGTTTATTTTGAAAGCAGAGGTAGAAATATTTACTTTCAATAGTTTTTTTTCTTTAAATGGGATATATAGTTCAAAAGTTAAAAAGTAAAACGTTTTTAATATAAAGGTAAATTATAGGCTTTTATATTGATTAACTTATTGAAAAAATACATTATTATAAATCTTATCGTCATATATTATGAATATTTTAAGGTAAAAAGCAACAGAAATCCAGAAATGCTTGTTACGATAATAATGATTAGCATGGGTTTTCATTCTAAAATAAAATATATACTAAGACTATTGATAGTTTTAGTATCTCTGGGCAATAACATTACATTATACAAATCTTTTAACATCTAGAGAAAACAGATTATTTTCTTCAGTGTTAGGTTGAAAACAGTATTTTTAGAAATTCTTAAAAATACCATGCATTGATGTGCAATGTAATTATTATTTCCTCTTCTTGTATTTTTGAATATTCTGATTTTTGCCAATAAACACAAGTCACTTGTGTATATACAAAGTACTATACATTAAAAGCATTTTACATTGTTGCCTTTTTTCTATTTTCTATCTGTTAAAAGTATACAACATTTTTTTCTTTCTAAAAGAAATTATTCTTATTTTTCTTCAAGGAGAAAAAACCTACAATACAAATCTGGTTCTAAAATGTAGTCCTTTAGACCTTCAAAAGTCTCAGGGTTAATGGGAGAGACAATGCCAAAGGGAGAAAATGAGACTCAGATGTGAGTAGGGAGGGCCTCTGGCTGTGCTCTGGGGCTCAGGGTTCCGTCTGCAGGTGAGATGTGAAAGTCACGTGCCTTCAAATTACTCGTGAAGAGACATTAATCCTGTAGAAGAAAACTCGACCAAGTACATCTCCCCTGCAGCCTAGAAGTCCAGCACAAAAATCTATTTTTGTTTCAACACAAAATTAAAAAGAAAAATCCTCTCTGTTATAGCTAGAGGTGGACAAACTTTACCTTCCACCAACAGACAAGAGTTAGGAAGGACTATTTCTAGAGTATGGAAAATGTAGTTTCCATATGAGGGTGGTTAATCATTTAGACTCTCACTGCTTGTATACTTTGCACTTGCTCTGATTTTAATCATTTACCTGGCCACGCCCTACCTGCCTTTCTGAAATTCAACATTTGAGTAACGTGATAACTGGGAATGGTGGATATGGCAGACTGCATTTTCCAAAGACGGCAGCAATAATAACTCCAGCTCACATTTCTTCTGCAATATGACCTTGCCACCACTCCCGCACTGAAAGGCAGAGCTAATTCCTCTTCCCTTGAATCTGAGCTGACCTTATGACTTGCCTGGAACTTAACAGAATATGGTGGAAGCAAGGCTGGGTGCCTTCTAAAGCTGGGTCAGATAAGGCCACGCAACTTTTACCTGGTTCTCTCGGGGCACTTGCTCTGGGACAAGCCAGCCGCCACGTAAGAAGTTTGACAACTCTGAGGCCACCACGCTGAAGAGGCCATATGTCGGTGCTTTGGTGGACAGCCCTGGCTGAGCCCAGCTGCTAATAAGCCTAGCCTCTGAGCCATCCTCACCAAGACACCAGATATGTAAACAAGCCACCTCGGACCCTCCAGAGCAGCCCATTTGTCAGCTGAATAACACTGACTGACCTGAGTCACTCTTGCCTAAGGGCAAGAAATCACATTAAGTAGTTAACAGGCAATTCTTGGTAACACATAAACTTGCTATTTCCTACAGGAAACGTGGTATTGACTGATGGTAAGCTTGCCCCACGACCTGAGTACCACAGTCTTCTTCATGCCCTCATGGCTGCCCTCGATCTGAGGGATTTCACCTGCCTGGGGGAAGCCTCCTTTTTTAGGGCACGTTCCTCAGCCTGTGTTCTCCATCCCAACCTCAAGGGTTTCCTCCTTGCCTTTTCTGCATAATCCTTGACCTGCTGCGCCATTGATTATGCCCTACTCTATCACTTACTGACTTTTTCTCCTATATAGGCAAACTTTCCCTTTCTTTTGGCTCCTTCCTCATGGCATAAAAGATTGCTCAGGTATTTCCCATAAATTAAAAAATCACTCCCTTGATATTCTTATTTTCCAATTCTACTCACTCAAGCTTTCAGCCTCCACAATCATTTTCCCTCAAGTGACTACCTTATCATACCTCTTCTTCACAGCGAGACTCTTGAGGTTGTGTTTTATTCTCATGGTCCCCACCACAGTCAGTCAGCTAAAATGCCTCCTTTCACTATGTTACTAACCACTTGTGAGCTGACACTCCCCTTTCTAGGCTGCCGGGCTACATCTTCTCTTTCCCCATCTCACAGACATTTCTTTTCAGTGTTTTTCTAATGTCTCTTCGTGTTGGGTTTCTCGGGCTCTATTCCCAGCCTCCTTCCCTTCTGTTTTCATTCTGCACATTCTTCCTTTGTAATCTTACTCCTTTCTAGTTTTCATTTCTTCTTATGAGCTAATAATTACCGAATCTATATCTCCAATATGAGCTTGACACATAGTAGGTGCTCTACAGAATGAAATCTCCTATTAGAGGGCATCAGCACAGAGTGTAACTAAATACCTAGTTCTAGCTTTAAGACTGGGTGTGGCATGAAATTACTCAATGTGGAATTTTGCTTAGAGACAAAAATTAGAAACCATTATTTGGGAGATCAGGAAAATTGTAAAGTGAAGAATTTAAAAACAAACAAATGGTTGGCAAAATTCTTTATGTAACCATGGTACTCATAAAATAATTAGTCTTTCTTCATGATGGAACCCTCTATATATTTCAGTTATCCTGAACTGTGAGCCATGATATAGATTAAGTGTTGGTAAACCATGACCCATAGGCCAAATGTGGCCCATCATCTGGTTTATTTAATTAATTAATTAATTTATTTATTTTTATTGGGGTATAGTTGTTTTACAATGTTGTGTTAGTTTCTACTGTGAAGTAGAGTTCCCTGTGCTATACAGCAGGTTCTCATTAGTTATCTATTTGATACATATTAGTATATATACTGTCAATCCCAATCTCCCAATTCATCCCACCACCACCCCCAGTTTTTATAAATATAGTTTTATTGGACCACATATACATCCATTCACTTACACATTGTCTATGGCTGCTTTCATGCTACAAAGGCAAAGCTGAGCCACTGCAACAAAGACTGGACGGCCCACAAAGCCTAAAATATTTACTTTCTGGCCATTTATAGAAAAAGTGTGCCAGCCTTGATTAGAGATCAATACTTTTTCCACTGTTAACGTATCCCTTTAAAAGAGTAACTTGTATAAGTTGTATTTTCTACGAGTAAGGATAAATCATGGCTGTGGGAAACATGCCCCACCCCAATCCAGGTATGAATGCAGGCAGGTTATATGGTAACAAAGAACAAGTTTTTTCTGAGACTTAATTGAAAGAAATATGTTGATATTATTAAATGTATCACCTAAGTGTCTTAAATAATCAAAGGCAGAAAATTATTGGGATATTTGGTAATACCTAGTCTCCTAAGATGACTAAGTAGGCAGTAAGTAGGTATTGGAGCTTTTAGAAAAACAATAAAATCATACATAAATAAAATCATGGCTCAGGCCATTGAGGTCTTGCCTTGTCTGCAGGTGTTAACCTGGCCCAGGGCTTGTCTGCCCGGCGATCATAGTCAGGTGAATCGGTGACTTCTACATACTCATTAAACCGCAGGATCCTTCGAGCTTGCAGCTCTGCCACTGTGGGTCTCAGGCTGAGCTGCAGGAGGATAGGGATGAGTTCAGTAAACCATTTACAGCCTCATGGTGGCACGTTTTCTATAGAGTACTTCAAAGTTATGGTTACATAAGGTCACTTTCAGATATATATATGAAAAAAAAAGGCAGCAGCATCTTGGGAGTTTCTAATGAGAACTAGAAAGCAGTATGCCCTAATTTTGCAACTATAAAAATCACCATTGTTAGATAGGTCACAGTCTTTAGCAACCATCTGCATTATGCTATTTTCCCCACCTTGCCTGGCATTGTGATAAAGGTGCCTGTCATCTCTGACACGGGGGACAGACACAATAGTAATCCAGATAGGGGATGGCTGGTTTGAAGATTGAATTATCAAGACAAAAGCCCTACAACTTGTAGAAATGAGAATAAAAATCTCTGTTCCTACTATATTAAACCTGCATATTCAGAAATGCACAAAGTTACAACAAAGGAATGGTCCAGTGAAGGGTGTGCCTATGGCAGTCTTCCATGAGAGTCTAAGGACACAGGTCCAGATCTGACATTTACCCTTGGCCAGAAAAGCCGATATGCAGCAATGAGGAGGGGGGACGCACTGGAAAACTGCACTTGAGTGAGGCCACAACTGCTTAAACCCAGCTGCAATCTTAAGACACTTCTAATAACTTGGAGTCCCCCTGTGGTTTTTGTCAACTTCAAATTTATGGTTATATTTAATCTACCCTGCCCTGTGTGTATTTGTTTTCCTCTCATGGTCCTTTCTCAAGCCCAAGAACAGAGATTGTCCTGAGAGACTAAAGAAACTTGGCCCCTGGTTGAACAGGCATCATCTACTGTCCGCTGTTAAGTTTCATGCTTTTGTGGCCTTTCTCAGTTGGGAGGTGTCACAGTATTGTCAGACAGGTAGACCCAGGCCTATGTTTTACCCATCAGGTCCATTTTCAGTATTTTTCTCTCCATACATATACTCTATATACAGCCAGACTATCCATGGTTTAAGTGGTCCTCTTTGGAGGCATTCCTTATTTGCATGGGTTCAATTTTTGGAAAAATTAAGCACACTTACAAAACAAACAAACAAACAAACAAAAACTGATGTTTCTGTGGTCAAAAATCTCCCCTTTCCTTGGTTTCCTCTTGAGTAAAACCAGAGGCTGAACTGTCAATGCTCTAACATTCAAGGAGTCTTAGGACTGGGTCTACACCCTGAGCCTACTTGACAAGGGATATGGCAACGGCGGCTCCTTCTATCTTCATAAAGCCCTGGTAGGTGATGCACAAAGGGAGGAAAAATCTAAGTGGTTCTGTTACACTCTCAGTTACTGTCCTATCTATACTGGTAGCTTCTAACTGCCTCTCTAGGGCAGGTAGGGTTAAGAAGGTAGAGAAACCCTTGCTTCTGGGAACTTCCCAAAATGCAAGTGACCAATGGTCACAGAGGTCAGAAGTTCTCCATCTAGTCTTGCCCTTCAGGGCTGTGCCAGTTACGGGGTAGCTATTAGTGCTATGGAATATTTTGCACCTATGGCAGGGAGCTCTGTGTGGTACAGGCTAGTGGGGGTAGGGCAGCTCTGTTGTCTCCCAGAAGGACCCAACTGGATTAAGAAAAGACTATATGTATGACAGGGGTGAGCTGGAGCAAGGAGGAGGGGTTACCGCTTATCTGTAGCTGGTAACTTAATGGCCATTGAATTGCTAGAAGAGCCATCTCAAGAAATTCAGTTTATAGTGTCTTTTTTAACTTGATTATTGTTTGATGTTTGGGATTTTTGAGGAAAAAAAGAGATGAATTAAGGCTATTTTTCCCTAAAAATCAAAACCAAAACCTCTCAAAATACAGTCTCCAACATTTCCATGGGAATGGAGTGCTTCTTCTTTCTGCCTTGGAATGTTTTGGCTGTGAACTCCCCAGCCAGCCCAAATAAATGTGGGTCAGATCACACTCTTTGCTGCAGATGTCATATTTTACTCATCCTGCCTTATCCAGCTGTGAAAGGTATATCTGAAGAATTACTGAGCAAGGTGTGTGTTTTTTTTCCCATAAAATTAAATGCTTTTTAGTGTTTAAAATAGCATTTACACAGAAGCAGCTCTATTAACTATGTGGACGACGCTCCAGCTCCATACAGTATCTACAGAGCAGACGTGTGCAGGCCAGCGACGCTGGACGGGAGCAGCGTGCGTGCGTGCGTGGGTGGGCAGCCACCCCAGGACCGCGGGGAGGGGCGAGCTGGCCACGCCCTCTGCCCCAGACCCCACCCCTGCAGCAGCTGTGTGCATCTGTGGCCCTCGCCCTCAGGGTCACCTTCCCTCTCCTGCGATCTCCCCCTCACCGTCCTCCCGCACACCTTCAGACACACCGTGTGTCCCTGCGGGGTTGGGGGGGAACACATGAAACTCTGCTCCAGTGGCTGGGAGTGGGGGACAGCTGACTTGGCCGCCACCCCGTGGAGCACACAGGCCAGGCAATAAATAAATAAATTAGATCCCTACCCTGGGCAGCCACAGAGAGGGCTCGGGGCTAGGACCCTACCCCCGAGAGGGCCCCCCACCCCGGCCTGGGCAGGATGGGGGGTGGGGCCTGGGAACCGGGTGAAGAGGGGGGCCCAGGCCTAGCGGCCACCTGTCAGCTGAACCTGAGGCCCTGTGCACAGCACTGTGGGCGAGTGCGGGTCCCTGAGGCACACGCCAAGGGGCGCAGGTCAGACCTGCCTGAGCACAGGGAGATGGAGGCCCCCCACCAGGGTCTTGAGCAAGGTGTTTATAATGAAATATAAACTCTGATAGTGCTTAATTTTTCCAAAGATTATTATTATTTTAACACTTACCGAAAAAAGCAAGGGCCCTGGTATCAGATTTATATTTTCATAAATGGGTAGAAACAATGGTCTGAGTTTTGGAGGTAAGCCATTTGTCAATTTGGGTAGCACTGCAGCAGGCAAGCTGGATGATCAAGTTCACTTAATAAATTACTCACCCAGCTCAGAATCTTTAGTAATAACAAAGTATTTATTCAGTGTTTCCAAAACTGCATGGAAACAGTGAGCATTTTTACAAACTACACATTGAAATGTTAATAATGGTTATCTCTGAATGGGAGACGTCTGCATGATTTTCTAGTCTTTTTTGTTCCTTTTGGCGTTTAAAAAAATTTCACACATATTATATGTTATTTTCATAATTGGCAAATGCAATTTAAAACTTTTGACTGTCGACTTTTCAAAATTAGCATATTATGCATTAATATAAACATAATTCATATTGTAAACATTACATTGATTTTAATGTCTGTGATTAGTCAGTAGACTAATAGGAATAATTATTCCTAAATATCAGATTTACATGTAAAGCACGGATTTGCATTTTAAAAATGAAGTATATCTCAAAATGCACATGCTCATTAACCATCATAATTTCATCACCTTTCTGCTGAGTCTGCGTTTAAGTTCCATTTTTGCTTCTTGCTCTTCTTCTTCATTCTTTTCTGTTTATTAATTGGGGGGAAAGGGGAGGAAAGGCATGAAGACTTAGTTACTATAAAAGATTATACAATCAGAAAAGTAGCTCAGGCCACAGTTATTTGACTTCACGGATATTGATCAAACACTCCACCAACATCTTTAAAAAGTTATCGAAAGATTCTGCATAAGAATCAATCATTAATTTACAGATATATTATTTTTTTTCTTATAGGATTGGTTTATTTACTAATTGTGAAACTTTTTGCTTCCTGACTTCTTGTTCTATTCTGAAAAAACCACAAGAGTGCCCATACTCCAGTGAAAGCCTCTCATTGCTGATCATCTCATAGGCTTTTATAAGCACAATTTATCAGAATTCAGATAAAAACTTACTACTGGATCTGGCCTTTGTGTGAAAATCTGAATCACATCAAAAGAACAAATTAGAACCACCTGATGCATGTCTGAGTTGCTGATTTCCATTCAAATCCAAGCAAAATATTTGATTTGTCTGCTTTGGTTTCCACAGAAGCAGAATGTAATCATTTCTTTGGACTTTGCTTTCAAACCAGAATGTTCTGAATGGGGTTATGGTGTATGGTTGATGGAGATGATTTATTTTCTTGTGATGCTAACTTTCCAAAGTCTTCTCTTTCTCTAGTGCTTCACCAAGTAGTACAATTTAAAGGCCAACTCAAATGAACGTGGTCCAACAGATGGAATTAAGAAAAAAATGTCCAGAATTTTAAAAGAAATAAACACTGCTCAGGATTTAATGGTTGCTATTTGATGAACTTCTCTCTGTTGGTTCCTGTAGCTCATACTTTGTTTGATAAGTGAGCATAGATTCTTGGATACCAATGCTTATGAAAGAATATCTTTTAGAAAGTGCTGTTATGAATTCTACTGAAGGAAAATCACACTGTATAAAGGCTCACCCAAAAGGCTGAAAAAGAAAAGTCTCCTCTGTAACAGATGCATTTACTTTTAAAATTCAAACAGACTTCTTAGCACTAAGATTGTTTTTATTGTGACTACAGTATCAGTATTCAATATTTGCAACATCTGTATTTGCTAGCTGAACATGCTAAATTCTCTATTAATTTTCCTTATCTGGACAGGGAAAAGTTTTGACATTCTTCTGAAATACTAATTTTAATTTATAAGAAAGAGGATGATCAGTCTGGTTATTTAGACAAAGAATGAACGTAAACTGAAATTACCCTGCAAGACAAGAAACAACTAGTTAGTATGCTTTCATTAAGTGCCTGTGAGTGTCAAACAAAATTTGATTATAATTCAGATTTCTTCCTATGAAAATACTGTAGGTTTTTCTAATTGCTTCACAAAATATATTGCAATATATCCTTTGATATCCTTAAAACACATCCTTAGGGTCAAATAATTACTTTATTATTATTATTTTTTAAAGGAAGTGGGGAGACTCAGAATGCAGGCAGACATCTGCTGCTCTCTTTTCTTTTTTTAAAAAATTAATTAATTAATTTTATTTATTTGGCTGCACTGGGTCTTCGTTGCTGCACGTGGGCTTTCTCTAGTTGCGGTGAGCGGGGGCTACTCTTGGTTGCAGTGCGCAGGCTTCTCATTGCGGTGGCTTCTCTTGTTGCAGAGCACGGGCTCTAGGCATGTGGGCTTCAGTAGTTGTGGCACGCAGGCTCAGTAGTTGTGGCTCACGGGCTCTAGAGCGCAGGCTCAGTAGTTGTGGTGCATGGGCTTAGTTGCTCCAAGGCATGTGGGATCTTCCCGGACCAGGGCTTGAACCCGTGTCCCCTGCATTGGCAGGCAGATTCTTAACCACTGCGCCACCAGGGAAGTCCCAAATAATTACTTTATATGAGTTGGATAAGGCATGTGGATTGTAAATTATATATAATAGACAAACACCAAACTTGTGGTTCATGTGATTCAAACTAGGACTTTACAAGGTCAGGCCTTTGATGATATTAATAAAAAGAAAAATATAATTGTTAAAACATTTCAGTTATTCTTCCTATATAATGATTATGCTACATTTTCAAAGGTACTTTCCAAAGACAAAATACTGGATATCTAATATGACTCAAAGCTAACAAATGCTCCAATTTTCAAGAAATACACAGAACCTAATTTCCTGGAAGAGAATATTAGATAATTTTGCTTTATGAAGCATACTGCACATCTAGGTGTCAGCCAGTGATATTTAAAAAAAGAAGGGCCAACTGTAAATAAACAGGATTTTACCAATTGGGAATTCTTCTCTAACATCAGGAACTGACTTCCTTAGATTTCCCATATTCGAAATTATGCCTCTAAAGAAGTTAGAGGAAGAGGGTGAGAAGTGGAGGAAGGCCAACGTGACTGATCCTAGGAATCTTATTAAATAGTCATTGTTAAATCTTTTACTAAGAGTCAAGGTTAAACCTTAAACTTGGTTTTAAAAAATTCACCAAGGGAATTCCCTGGCGGTCCAGTGGTTAGGACTCCGTGCTTTCACTGCTGAGGGCCTGGGTTTGATTCCTGGTGGGGGAACTAAGATCCCACAAGCCGTGCAGTACGAACAAAACAAAACAAAAATTCACTGAGTTTTTGGAACTTTAAAAAAAAAATTATTAGAGGGCTAATTATAAAGTAGGATGAAAGCACGTCTGGTCACTTTAAACAGACTGGAGGGATACTCATGAAGGAAGTGACTGGCTCACTGACAAATCTCACCCTCAGTAACTCCTCAGAGCAGAGAGGGGCGGGTCTCAGAACAGCCACGGAAAGCGTTTGCCATAAGCATAAAAACGATACACGTAGTTTAACAGCAGTGGGCACTACAAGAAACCTGCCTGCCAAGTGCTGCCCAGAGCCTTTCATGGATGATGCGAAAAGGAGAAGAAAGAAAAGCACCAAAGTACCAACAACTGGAGTATTATATTCTTCAGTCACCAACTCAGATAAGATGGATTAAAAATAGCCAAACATTTTTTTGTGGGATTGTTTCACTTTTTGTGTTTTACATGTTTCCATATGGGTGTTGGTAAGAAATGAAAATACATTTATAAACCTACTTTGAAATACATCCAAAAAATAAGATGGCTCCATGGATGGACAGATATGTGATAAAGTAAGATGTTAATGGTAGAATAAAGATAGTAGATATATGGGTATTACTGTAAAATTATTTCAGCTTTTCTGTATGCTTAAAAAATTACATAACAAAACACTGGGGAAAAATACATGCAGAACTCAATGGCTTAATACATGTTTTCTCTATGACGATTTAGCTGGAATTATGGTCCTAGCTAAATAGTATAAGAGGATCTGAGTATTTTATCCCTACCCTGTAGAAGATGTTCCACGAACATCTCTTTTCCTGATAAGCAAAAGTTGATCCTGCAAGCACCAAAACTTGCTTTCTATTTTAACAGTATTAAGAAACTAGTTCTAAAATCTAACTTAATATATATGTTTTTTAAAAAACCCTAGATGCACTAAAATAGGAAAGAGATCAAATTAGGTGTGATACTGGGAAAGATATTAAGAAATGAAATTTGTCCTGTGGTCTCCAATTAAAGCTATCAGCGTTGACTGCCATTTGATTCATGTTTGTTAAACTAGTGACAGGCTTGGATTTGAGAACTGCTGAATGTTTTATGCTGTGAATTAGTTTCCTAATCTGTCAAGAAAAGATGACCTCGTTAAATAAGTGTCCTTAAAAATCACACCACATCACACACAGACTTTTCTTCAAATAGACAATCATATTGCTTTTGAACAAAAGATGGAGATAAAACAAACAAACAAGAGTAATCTATGTGGAAGAACCCAGAAGCAAAGAGGAACTGAATAAAGTGTTGTCAGCTCTGGCCATCCAGTTCCCTGGGACTGCTCAGCAGAATGTTTTGGGTGACCTCCACCAGTTCTCTTTTCTGCTTCCCTTGGCCATACATTATGTCAGGAGATCATAAGCCAGTTATCAGCTTCTCCAGACTGGAAACATGTCTTTTGTTTCCAGCATAAGCACATTTAGACAAACTAAGAAGGAAGTAAAAAAAGGCTGGAGTCAAATCTGAAGTTGACTTTGGCGTTTCACTACTCTTTCCCCAACCTCCAGGAAAATGGAGTATAAAAGCCAACACAGCACTTAAGATCAATGTGCGATAAATTTCTAATCTATGAAACAGTTCCTCAAATAACCAAACAGCAATGTGGTTTGGCTCTGTCTGTCTCCCAGGAGCAGGAAAGAATTACCCAGAATTCGCTCTTCCTTTTTTTCTAGGTATTGCATCAGGCAACCAATAAGATACACTCTCTGTGTTTTAGGAGCTTATGGACTGCATTTGAGCTTATCTACAATTTAATTCATAAATATTTTCCAGGAACCTATTATTAAAAACCATGAGCCTTTTTGGTTTGGTTTTGTTGTCAAAATGAGATGCTGCTTTCATTCTTCCTCAGAAAGCTAAACACAGTTTTGGGTTTTTTTTTCGTATCTAGCCATGACTTTTTCCATCTCCAAACTGGCTCTTCTACACACTGATGGTCACTTAAGTCCTTCTTCTTTGGGTTCCATGCCAGTTATGCTCACAAACGGCCAGAAAAAAACCTTGCAAGGAAAGAACCCCATAGACTGGCAGTTCATCCCACTGTTCAGTCTTCACTGTCCGGTTGTCTTAGTAATAGCAACTGTAGTATAAATATGCTGTTAAAATCTTTCTTTCCTTCAGGAAAGAAAACAACTCATTTGGAGAATGGGGATCACCCAGACGGGCCAACTTGACTCTAAAAGCCTGGTTGAAAAAGATTTCCCGCACGCCAGCGGCTCATTACTATTACAGTACTCTCTGGAGTTTTGCCCATCCCTGCTCTTTGATATTTCATACAGTAAAAAGCTCTTTTGAAACTGGGTTAATAATATATAAAACTACAGCTAGGCTCAATTTAAAAATATCCATTATTTAACTCACTGTGGTTAGTAACCACGTCGATCCACTACAGCACAACAAACCACTTCTACTCATTTTATAGCTTCAACATATGAACTCCAATAACGTAAATACGACCGGACCAATGAGTAAAATGTAAAGTCCAAGAAAATAGAGGGGGAAAGAGAATGGGAAAATGAAGTAGGAAAATGAATGGAGAACTCCTTAAGTGCTGAGAAATTATAAATAACTCAAGAGGGAAACAGAGTTATCGTAACAAAGGAAAATGAAATAGATTGAAAAATTCCTTTTCCCATAATTCTGTTTTAAATGGAGTCATTTGTTAAACCTGGCAACAAACTATTATTAATAATAATATAGGAATGTTTGATTTATTTCCTTGTGGATTTTTTGGTCTTTTCTTTCACATTTAGTTGCAAGCAGACTAGAGCATTTTCTTCTATTTAATATTTGGGTGAAAGAATACATGGAATAAATTTCATCTTTCTTAAAAACAACTGTCACAACCACGACGCTGCTCTGGGGTATATCAGGCTCAAAGCCATAAAATGAAACACAAACTTCAAGAAATTATTTTAAAAATGATATAAATAATTATATAAAAATGTGATCTAAATGGGCCATTTCAGTCATTCGTGAATACATATATTAAGGTTCCCTGCTGACAAATGGATTGTCTCTAGAGGGAGCTTGTTCATGGTTACACGAGGAATTCGCTGTGTAATACAGGATACTCACGCTTCAGGATATTTCTTTGCTCTAATTCTTCAGTTGTGGGCCTCTGGCTAAGTCTCCTGTGAAGAAAAAACAGATATACTGCCGGTTACAAACAAGGCCGCCTTGATGGGAGACGCAAAATAAAACAACAAGCAAAGCTGTATTTTTTTGTGTTTTGAGAAACAAAAATCCATTTTTAAGCCTACAAAATAAAAGCCTCCTTTCCACTAGTTTGGAGACTAGAGATTGTGGCTGAGACTGCTAACTACCCCCCACCATCCATACTCCCTTCTTCCTTTTAGAAACAGAACCCCCAGAGTTTTAGCTGAACACCCAGCTATAGATTTCTGCCTCCCTACAGGCAAGGTGCAGCCGTGTGACTGAGTTCTTGCAATGGGATGTGAGCAGAAGCGGTGTGTGTAATGTCTGCTTTTTTACCCTTAAAGTGACTGGGTGTGAATTCCCTTCTCTCTCTTTCCTTCTTCCACAGGCTAGAACTTAAACATGGTCATGTGAGCCAGCTCAGATCATGCAGATGAGGATATCCACGGAGATGGAAGAGCGACAAGACAGAAGGAACCTGGGCGCCTATCTGACTGCCTGGAGCTGTGCTCCCCATCCATGCTGGACAGCCCACCTACCCCTGCACTGTGATGTGAAAAAGAAGCAAACACGTGGAAGTGGCTTGTTTGGACCATTGCACTTTTTGGTCTCTGTTAGAGCAGATTAGCCTGTACCCTAATTAACATACAGATAATTAGAATCTAAAAAAAGGCTCAAGGGTTCATACCAATTCATGAGATGATCAATTTATACTGCACAGTGTTTTCAGGAAAATATTACTTTTGGGATCTCAAATAAATTTACAATGTATATAAAGTTATCTTGAGATATACAGGCCATTTCCATCAACCTTCAAGAAAAGCCAGGCTCATCTGGGATTAGTACCTGATCATTTGTACACAAGAGCTCAATGTCTTATTAACCCATTATAATTTTGTTCTTGGTCTTGTTTACATTATTAATTTGTTGTTAATCACAGACAAAAACTCCCTCTGGATGTATTGATAGATTGAATTTGTGCAAATTAAACTAATATACATGAAAGGCAATCTTAATACAAGATACTATCAATTCTAAATGTTTATGGCTGTGACAGAAATCGTATGAAGAATTAAAATCAATGATATTTTGAATAGCTCATTAAAAAGTTTAACATTTATACTTCATCAGCGCTACCTTGAAATTCACTTAATAAGTGAGCCCACAAAAAAACCCAGTGAACATCTATGCCAGACAGATTTTGTGCCATTCATATATCCTATACTATATATCTGTACGATATCATCCCCCAAAGACATCATCCTTCTTTTGTTTATGGAGTTTCCTTTCTCTGGAATGCCCTCCTCTCCTTCTTCACCTACTGAAATCTTTTAAGTTATTAAAGGCTCCTGGTTCTTTGTCCCGCTACAGCAGTTCTACATAAATTATACATCGATTAAAGCACTTATCATTATAATAAAGATAATAATCACAGCTCTCATTAGTTCATCCTTTAAAGTGCCAGTCACTGTGCTGGGTGCTTAGCTTACATTATCTTGAATCCTTGAAACAATTCAGCAAGGTAGCAGCCAGTTCCAATTTTACAGATAAGAAAACCAGAGATTAATTACCTTGCCTGCGAGAAAACACTACTGAATGATAGAGCGAGGACTCATACCTGGTTCTCTTGACCTAGATGTTTGTGCTTTTTACATGATCCCCATCACTCAGTATAAATTTTGCCTCTTTCACTAGACATGGAGTTCTCTAAGGCAGGAACTCTAAGTGGTTTACCTTTGAATGACAGGGACTAGGTGTGCTGGGTTTGTAGAAAAACAATTCTGTAAAATTTATATACTTATAAAACTAAAAACCCTACCCTGATAAGATTTTTATAGATATGGACTACATGTGTGTTTCTAGAGGCTCTCAAACTTTTGGGGGTTGGAGTGGAATTTTACAAAAACAGAAGAAGTGCTGCTCTGGTTGGCTACTTAGACCTACAGTGAAGGAGTCCCCTCCCGCTTCACCCCAAAAACACACCCGCTTCCCTAGCTCTCCCCAGGAAGCCTGAGTATCCTCTCCAAGAAATCCTAATGCAGAGCTAGAAAACCACCGCTCTACGGTTATTTCATGGTGTCAACTTCTCACAATGTTCTTCATCAGTCCCGTTTTTGAGTGTTTTGGGTTTGTTTTAATTTGTCACTGCTCTAAATACCTTTCAAATAAACATCTTTGGAAAACACAGGGTTTTTTCCCTTTTAGATGATTTCATTCTTGTATAACCTCCCAAATGGAATTACCATGTAAAGAAATACTGCTTTAGAATTCTTGTATTATTAAGTTGTTCTTCAGAAATATTGAACAAGAGCCAAGTATATGTGTCCTATTTTCTCATAAAGTTGCCGACATTGGGTTTAATTTATAAAAGTGTTTTGCTAATTTAAGAGGTAATACTTTAAATTAATAAAAAATATTTAATGTTCTTAAGTGCTCGCTAGGATCTAGGCACTAACATACCTTCAGTGTACCATCTCATTTAATCCACACAAGCCCCAGCTTGGCCCCATCTACAAAACAGACAGTGGCTTCTGGACCCCTCACATGTCTACCCTGCAGGTACACCACAGTCACAGAAATCTTCCACTTCCAAGCAAGGGGAGGACTTTTCTCCCACTTCCAAATGTTGTTCTGGTGTTCCAGGCTGTTCCCTTCTCCCAATTTATGCAAATTATTTTTTATGCAGAATGAGGGAAGTTAGCAAAACAACTAATACTTAAATATGCTTAAACTGATCATAAAAAGGAGAGCTTCAGCATTTGCTTCTATTAAAACTGCCAGCTACATGGACTTCCAATGCCACAAGTGGCAAAAGTAGAAATCCTACAATGGCGGAGGCAGGAAGTGCAGTCAGATGACCACTTATTTGAAGTGAAAAGGGGGAAGTTTCGATACGGGGGCTATGGCTACCTGACTAGGATGGAACTGGCCGTTGAAGCTACTTAATATTTCTGTAGTCTCGTAGCCCCCAGGGCAGAAGCTGATGGCAGTCATAGGAATGCTATAGGGAGTCCATGAATCAAACCAGGAGTTGGGCAAACTATGGCCCACAGGCCAACTCTGGCCTGCTGCCTGTTTTGGTGAAGAATGTTTTCTTGGAATGTAGCCGTGCTCATCGGTTTATGTATTGTTTGTGGCTGCTTTCATGCTACAATAGCACAGTCAAGTAGCTGCAATAGGTACTGTCTGGCCAACAAAGCCTAAGAGATTTACTAACTGGTCCATTATAGAAAAAGTTTGCCCCCACTTGGATCGGGCTTTGGCGACCTCAAAGCTACTGGCTAGCTGGACCAAAAAGGAGCTTCTTTGAGCCATTCACCATCCAAGACCAACTTTAGAAGACCAGATAGGCCAGGTGTGCCCTTCCATGAGGGAGTCACGGTGATCTCAGTTAGGGAGGGAACTGTAGGAAGGAGAAAAGTTAGAATTAGTCAGTGCTGTCCCCAGATTTCAGCAATTACCTGACGAGCTCGGTTCCAATTTGCTGTCGGATTTCCTGCCTCTCTTCTTCAGAGGTACGCTGCAAGATGTTTTTGTCCTCTAATTCCTTCTTAGACGGTCTGTTGCCAAGTTTGATAGCAAGAGTATCTCTTCGTCGTATTTTACTTGCCAAAGCACCTGAGGATTAGAAAAGGCAGAAATGCAGAGAAAGGATTTTAGCAAGTGGCACTCAGGTTACACGTGGGCAGGGACTTTAAATAGAGTCCAGACCAAATTCTTTATTCACATGCAACGGTAGAATTTTAATTAACCTGAAGAAAAAAAAGTTTCAAGTTGGATGTAGTTCGTTTTGAAAAACTGAAGAACTGTTTTTTTGTTCTGTTTTGGTTTTTTTGTTTGTTTTTTGAACATCTTTATTGGAGTATAATTGCTTTAAAATGGTGTGAAGAACTGTTTTTTAAAATATTCTGAAAAATGTTGGGAAACCCTGAAAAAACCAGCAAGTATCACCTCATCTTTTGGACAATGACATTTGAAGTTTATTCTGCTGAGACGGCATACCATGGCAACTACTGATTGCATAATGTCTTTTCTTTCTTTTCTTTTTCAAGTCTTAAACACTTAGCCCCTTTGCTTATCCTGTAGAGTAAATCCTCGTCTTCCTTTTTCCTCCCCCAACTCAGAAAAACACACTGACAAAAGTCTACCTGTGATACCAATGTTTTAATCCTAAATTACCCAGGAATCCCTGGTATCTCACAGAGGATAGTAAATACCAATGAATGATAATGATTTTTGTTATTTTTGATTTTATTGTTGTTTGATGATGATTTTTTTATTGTTCAGTACAAACTAGAAGGAATTTGACAATGCTGTTTAATCATGAATATATTAATAACTTTTCATAATCTGTAAATTCAATTCCGTACTGAATCGCTCCCAAGTCAACCTTCTCAGAAGATTATTAAAAAAATAGCATTTTTCCAGTTCCCTAAGTTATATATAAATGGTTGGCTTTATCCACTTTACTATCATTCCTTCTTAGAAGACATACCACCTTTCTTACCATGGATGAGTGACTGTTTTTAATTCTTAAAAGGTATTAGTCATTCTTGACTCATTCCTCCTTTTAAACCACAGTATAAAAGTGAGTGAAATTCTCGAACATCCCCCATGAGTAATCCAGCAAATCCTGCACTGATGGTCTTTATTCAAGAAAGGTCCCAGGGGGCTTCCCTGGTGGCGCAGTGGTTGAGAATCCGCCTGCCAATGCGGGGGACACGGGTTTGAGCCCTGGTCTGGGAGGATCCCACATGCCGCAGAGCAACTGGGCCCGTGAGCCACAGCTACTGAGCCTGCGCGTCTGGAGCCTGTGCTCCGCAACAAGAGAGGCCGTGACGGTGAGAGGCCCGCGCAACGCAATGAGGAGTGGCCCCTGCTTGCCGCAACTAGAGAAAGCCCTCGCACAGAAACGAAGACCCAACACAGCCATAAATAAATAAATAAATATTTAAAAAAAAAAAAAAAGAAAGAAAGAAAGGTCCCAGTGTGGAAGCGCCATCTTTGATCAATCTGAGAAAGGCCTCTGTTGTTTGACTTTTTGGACAAATTCAAATATGCATACTGGCCTCACAGACTGACTCCCCCACCACCCTGCCCTGTGGAATCATCTTCCAGAAAGGCCTCTCATCTAAAGCTAAACCTTAGAAGATATACATTTCTAATTTGAGAAAGGCACATGAGGGGAAAGAAAACATCAGGTGTCTGGCTCCTAATGAGGCTTTTGCTCTTCACAGACTGCAGCTGCTTCTGTCCACCACAGACTTCCCTCCCTACCTCTTGAAAAAAGCCTTACTTTCTCCACTGCCATCCTCGTCCTCATCCTCTTCATCGTCATCGTCATCGGTGTACAAGATAGGCCCATCAGAGTCAGAGTCATTGGCCTGGTATTCCCTTTGGCCTTCATCCTCTGAGGCACTGAAGGATTCTGAAGATTCTCCCATCAGCCCAGGAGTCAGGAGCTGAGGCGCTGCCTCCCCCAGCTCGTCTTTGGTTGTGAAACTGTGAACGACACAGAAACATGGGGGTGGTGTGAAGCTCAGAGCAACCCTCGGGGATGATGCCAGCACATGAGAGAGAACTCTAGTTTCATAAACATCCTTCAGGCTGGTGAAAGGAGAAAGCAGACACAGACCAGCTAACGTCACTGAAATGGGGCAACAATACTGCATTCCTTAATTCCCAAGGCTTTAGAGTCTTCATCTGTAAAATGAAAAGGATTGACCAGGTGGTGACTGATATATTTAGTACATGAATATTGTAAAACTATGTTCTGAAAATTTATTTTTCCCTAGCAATAGGAGGTTCTGTGGAAAGAACAATGGGCTAGAAGTTCTTGGAGATTTGATTTTGCCTCCACTTTTTCTTGGACCTGTAACTCCTACTTATCTTTCAGGTCTAGCTTAAAGACTCAGCTCCCTGAGGACTCTTTCATTGGCCATCAGACTAGTTCCTTGCCCTCTCTCCCTGCTCCCACGGTGCCCACCGCACTGGAGCACTTACTACACTGCATCTCAGTCTGCCTCCCCAGCCCCCCAAAGTTCCTTGACAAGCAAAACTCATATCATGTTGTAGCCCAGCCCAGTACCTAGAACGGTACTGACACAGAAAAGTTTATCTTCTTTAATTGGCATATGAATTAATCCTACTTTCATCATAGCCAGTGTATTAACAGTAAAAAATTATATATCTTCTCCATTTGTAAAACTGCCTGTCATAAGATTATACTAATAACATGAGATGGAAAATGTGAAAGCTAAGTGGACTCTTTAGAAGAAAGGTGATATGTCAGGATGCAATGAGTTTCTATGATTTAGCTTGGTAAGAGCCTCTGAGTTAAAGTTACTATAAATATACAAAGCTTGCCAATTTTCACAGACCAGAATTTAAAAAAATACTTTACATCAAAAACATATCACATCAAAAACAATGTAATCTTCATTTTAAGATACAGAAGTTCCCCACATTGCTTTCTGATACAAACAGAAGAATCCAAATTTGGATGTCACACTTCTGAAAGACCGTTCAGTGCAAAACATGTGCTTGCTGTTCTCACTGAAAAAAATCAAAAAACAGTTCTTTGAATAATAAAAACAGGTAAACTTTGTCAGAATTGGAGGTACTGAAAATTCAACTTTGTGGCTGATAAGCCTAAGTGTTCTCAAAATTCTCTATTTTTCACTTATTAGAAAAATCCAACAGCCAAAAATTCTTGTTTTCAAAGAAGGAAATATGAAATTTCTGTTTTAATTGTGTAAAATATATAAAGCCTAAAATTGACCATCTTAACCATTTTTAAGTGTGTAGTTCAGTGGCATTAAGTACATTCACGTTGTTGTGCAACCATCACCACCATCCATCTTCAGAATTTTTCATCTTTCCAAACTGAAACTCTGTATCCATTAAACAATAAGTCCCCATTCCTCTTCCTTCATCCCCTGGCAACCACCAATTTATCTTCTGTCTCTATGAATTTTACTATTTTAGGTGCTTCATATAAGTGAAATTTTACATTTGTCCTTTTGTGTCTGACTTACTACACTTTGGACGTCTTCAAGGTTCATCCATGTTGTAGCACGTGTCAGAATTTCCTTCCTTTTTAAGGCTGAATAGTATTCCATTGTATGTATAGGTCACATTTTGTTTATTAATTCATCATTCCATGGATGTTTGGGTTGTTTCTACCTTTTGGTTGTTGTGAATAATGCAGCTACGGACACTGGTGTATAAATATCTGTTTGAGTACCTGCTTTCATTTTTCTTGGCTATATACACAGAAGAAGAATTGCTGGATCATATGGTAATTTTATGTTTAATTTTTTGAGGAACCACCATATTGCTTCCAAAGTATGAAATCTCATTTTAAATAAGATTTATTTTTTTCAGAGTCTGGATTTCTAGCATACTGCCACTGGAGGCCACTGTGGGTGACCGAAGCACATTTAAAAGATATGCCAATTAATAACACACTCTGAAGAGCAGAACAAAGATACTTCAGGGTTGAGTCCTAGTGTTTGTTCGTATCACTGTTCATTAATTTATCATGATACCAATTATTAATTTAATCTCATCATTTGCATTTTATAATGTTTTGCAGTTTTCAAAGACTTCTGCATATATTTACAACTTAACAATTGTTCTATAGTATAAGGAGGGCAGGTAATTTATAGCTCATGGAACCCAAGAAGGCCATGAATGAGTTGCCCCAACAAGGTAGCAAGGCCAGTCTACAACCCAGACTTAAAACTCTCAGTCTATCTATCAAATGTGATGTTATATTTTAGTTCTATACTTAATATTATGTTATATTGATATTATATTATAGATTATATTTAACTTAATATTAAATATTTTGCTCCAAATTTTTATCGACCAACTCAAGACATGGCTCTCATTTTCCCCCTATGTTTCTTGGCACATTGAACAATACAATGAACTCTATTAATGTTTATGGAAATGAACTAGAAGAGTCAAGTCCCATTTGGATATGGGTTCCAGATGGGGTTATTAGTTTCTGCCTAAAATTATATCAGAATTACATGTTATTGATGCTACCAACAAACAGAAATCTACCAAATAGTAACTACCCTGCGCTATGTGAATAGAAGTAGATATTTTTACACATGGCCACTTGTCTTCTTTAAAGTTTTCACATTTGTATTCCAAACAGAAGCCTCTTCATAAAATGACAGGATTTTCTCACATTCGTTGACTAAACATAACTGAGGGAAAAGTTCTAAGTAAAGCAAGCGACTAAGAGCCAGAAATTCTAATTCACATAGCCACTTAAAAAGGGAAGAAAGTATTTGGAAGGAAATTTGAGAGACTACTTATTCCAAGCTCATTAACTCAAGAGCAAACACAAACCGCCCCTGTGAGATGAACTGTAATTTAAATTTTTAATTTTGAAGAATGTACAGAGAAGAAAATCTCTATGCCCTCTTCTAGGAAAGCATTACAGTTACCCTGACTGACAGGAAAATCTATTATAAATACCTCGGTGTCTAATGATGTTCTCAGCTCGCTCCCTCTCATCACCGTCCCAGTGGAAATGGAGAACAGATGCTCACCTCTTTCGTCTGACAATCCTGCAAGTACTTGGGCTGAAGACAGATATCAAGCCCCCAGCATGCAGCATGGAGTTTAGCACAATATAGTGCCCTTCCCAAAATGGTTGTGCAAGTGGGCTGGACAGAGTCAGGTCACCTTTGGAAATGGGCTTTCTCAGTGCTTAAGACCATCTGAGGAATTATTTTACATGTTACACCTTGTTCTTTAGTATATTGAATAGTGAATCCATATACTTGATCTCCTTCCCTAAATTCGGACTTTATCTTAAACATTTATACTTCCTGGGCATGTTAGACATGATTTTGGTAAAAACAAATCTTAACTGTAATGTTTTGTCCACTTTTGTATCTTTGGTGCTTAGTACGCTGCCTGGCACATAGAAGGCAAGCAAAAAATACATGGTGGAATGCTGAATGACTGTTCAGTTCTAAAGGCTGGAATTGATGCCAATGCTGGCAAACACTCATAATTAAGTGAAGACATCTGCTCTGTGCTGGAAGTATTCAGGACACCATAAGCATTCATTTCAATATCTTCTTTTCCCGAATCATTTATTAAAATGTCAAATAAAATAATTTGTACTTTAATATTTATTTACCTTTCCTTGGCTTTCCTTTGAATGATGGTGCTCAAAATGAGAGAAACAAACACAAAAGAAATTGCAAAAGAAGTAGAAGCAGGTGCTTTGGAAACTTATGAAATTCCTTAGAGCACTGAGTGTGATGTGCAGCTCTGGGCTTGCATCCTGACTCTGCCACTTACTACCTGGGTGATCCTGGGCAAACTATGTTATCTCTCTCAGCATCAGTTTTCTCATCTGTTCAACAGAGATATTTCAGGGGAGACTTATGTGAATTAAATAACTGACACTTCCTGACATTAAATAAGTATTTAATAAATGGAGGTTAATATCACTAGCAATTGAATAATTAAAAGTGATATTTTAGTCTCTTGATCCAAACCAATTTAATTAATGTACTAATTTTTTAAAGTATAACAGGACAAGGATTTTTTTGAAAGAGGAAATATTAAATTAAATAATGTAAAGAGCGAATTTGGGTTTTATTCTTAGAAACAGAAGAGGCTGGATTTAAGAGCTCCAAGCCTCCCCTAGACAGAATTGGTAGTGACATCTACTACACTCTGACAGTCCTCTTCTCACACCTATGGGACAGCAGAGCTAACATGTCTTATTTATCTTTAAGTAGAAAATTTATAGGACTTTGTGAGTGTTAGATCTGGAGGACAAAGGAGAATGAGGACCCTAGGATGAATTCCAGGTTTCTGGCTTGGGCAACTGGATGATGGCATGCCTATAGCATACCAGATTCTGTACTGGTTGGTGGGGATATAGAGGTAAATAAGACATGGTGGTTAGTTCTGTCCCGTAGGTAGGAAAAAAAGTGCTGTTAGAGTACATGCAATAACCAATTCTGTCTGGATGAATATTGAAAGGCTTCACAGAGGAGATAACACTTGAGCTGGGTAGGGAACTGAGGAAGCAAGAAAGGTAGCTGCTCTAAGGCTGGAGGAAAAGGAGTTGGAAAAGAGTTCTTTCCTGATGCTCTTTATTTTCTTGGAGACGGAGGAGGCTAAATAACTTGTTGAAATGGAGGTGGGCAGGAATGGGTGAGCAATCTGGACATAAGTGGTAAAGATGTAAAGTAACCACTATCAGGGAAGAGGAGGGAACTCTCTAGGAAAAAGAAAAAGGACTGCTAAGCAGTGATGAGGCAGACTCTAAATGTCCTTGAAAGCACAGATCTGAAGTGTATCAGTCAGTAAGGCCAATGTAATCGTCTCCAGCAGCCCGTGGCATTCCTGGGGCAGGGCTATGAAAAATCAAGACACACGCACCCCAGTGTTCATTGCAGCACTATTTACAATAGCCAAGGCATGGAATCAGCCTAAATGTCCATTGACAGAGGAATGGATAAAGAAGATGTGGTACATATATACAATGGAATATTACTCAGCCATAAAAAAGAATGAAATAATGCCATTTGCAGCAACATGGATGGATCTAGAGACTATCATACTAAGTGAAATAAGTCAGAGAAAGGCAAATATCATATGATATCATTTATATGTGAAATCTAAAAAAATGATACAAATGAACTTATTTACAAAACAGAAATTGACTCACAGACATAGAAAACAAACTTATGGTTACCAAAGGAGAAAGAGGGGGGAGGGAGGAATAAATTAGGAGTTTGGGATTGAAAGATACACACTACCATATATAAAATAAACAACAAGGACCTACTATATAGCACAGAGAACTATATTCAGTATCTCGTAATAACTTATAATGGAAATGAACCTGAAAAAGAATATGTATACACACACACATACACATGAATCACTTCACTGTACACCTGAAACTAACACAACATTAGAAATCAACTATACTTCAATTAAAAAAAACCAAATCAATGGTTGGATTACAGGTGTGCTTACCTAACATTACCTAACAGGTGTGCTTACCTAACTATATTACATTATAAAAGAAACCAAAGTAGGCTCCTTCCTTGCCAGCAGAGTGATTTAGCGATCTTTACTACCCAGCTTCATAGGAATACAGATAGAATATGGGGCTTTTGTGCCGACTCACCATTTTGCATTTTCTCTGCTAACACTTGAGCCAGTGCCTGAGTGGCCAGTGGTGCTGTCTGTCGCCTCTTCAGTCCAGAGAAGCTGACTTGGGTCTAAGGCAGGGACAGGCAGGTCGGCTCCGTTGCTGACCAGGACGACAGGAGCGTCTGAGGCAACAATGCTCTGCTCCTCCAGAGGGGAAGGAGAGGTGGGGGGAGGAGGTGCTGGAGCCACAGCGGGCGGAGGGACTGCAGACTTGGGTTTGCCTGCGGTCTGCTCCTCGGTGCCGGGGGTAGTCTGCTCGGGTTTGAGACTCGCCACCCTGGTCTCCGAAGGCTCTCCTTTAAGGTCAGATATGCCAGAAGTGGTTGCATCTGAGGACGGTCGAGACGTTGGCTGCTTGCCAGTTTTTTTCTTGCCCTTTGTGATTCCTACCATCCCTGTTTTGCTAGAAACTGTCTCCTTTGAAGCTTTAGGACGAGATGAGGTGGAGGAAGTAGATGGTGAAGCTGTTGCTTTGGAGCCAGTTGTTTTTCTTGAATGAGAGGAACCAGCTAAAGTAGAGAGATTTTGCATTAAGCATCAAAGAAGAGAACTTTTTAAATAAACTAACCGAGTTGCAATCGTCAATGACCGTGTTCCCTTTAAACTTTACAAATCTGTCTGAATAAATGCATAAAGGGAAACAGGCTAATGATAATAATGGTTTTGTTTTCTGCCCCCTCCTTGCCTCCAACCGAGGAGTAAGTGATGCTTGAGGCCAAACCCTGAGGGACAAGCGTCCTCTGTCCACTCCCTCCTCCGGTCTTTAGCTGAGCCAGCCGAAGGGAAATCCTCACCTCCTTGCCCTGTGGGTCACCTGAAAAAGTCCCTGTATGCTCCAAAGAAGGGACATTATAGCGTGTAGAGGGCAGACACCAGCAGCTGTCTGGGTATAGTACAAGGTGACTCCCATCACAAACTGTACATGTTCTATGATGCCTTTCTGGGAATGGAGTGGCCCACATTCAGAAGATGCTGGAGTATACACCACCAGCTCCTTTCTTGCCAAAAGCAAATTTACTCATCTTAACTGCTAAAAGAGCAAACTCCAAACCAGCTCTCCCCAATGGCTGTAGAGAAGCTTGCCACCCTGCCCCATCTCCCCATCTGCAGTGATAACGGGGCAGAGGGAAAACCCATGGCCAAATAAGAAGGACAAGTCTCCTTCAAAACATCAAGAGGCAGAAAAACGTCTTTTATTATTATTTTTTTTACAAAAAATGTGTAAATGGGTAGTGTTTGAATAATCTGAAGGGAAAGAATATCATTTTCAGAGCTTCTAAAACTGCTTATGTTCCTAGAGGGCCTTCATCAGAGGATGGCCATGGCCATGGCCTGCTTCTGGATAGGACTGCCTTCAACCAAACCATTTTCAGGAAAAAAAAAAAAAGTTAACTCTCCTTTTCTTTTTATCATCACAGGAAATATATTTAAACTCCTATGACCTTTATGATCTATACATTTCTCCTAATTGCTTTTTCTGTTACAATGTTGTATATTCCCTCTTTTTCCTGAGGGGTCAAACTATCTTCCACAGAAGAATTAGAAAAATCTTGTTAGTATTGTGGAGCCAATCCACACTGCATACAGATGTTATTTATTGTAACTTACCTCTGGTTATAACTTTATTGAAGTCAGTTGGGAGGGTCAGGAGAGGAAGAACAGATAAAGGAATAGACAATGAGGTGTATGACTTCACTAACTCTGATCTACTGAAAAAAGGCAGTCTCACTTGGTGACAAAGATGCAGGCTTAAAACAAGTCTCTATGGCTTGGGGGCTTTATTATTTTAGATATCCGTAATTATGAGAATTCCCCTCCCCCATATCAGGGCCTGTCAATGTTTCTTTGAAATAAACAATCTTCATTTGCTTATAGGACAAACGTATTAAGCATACTCCTACAATCTAAGTCCATTCCAAATTTACCTTTCACAACCAAGATGCTAATAAGGACTTGCTGTCTAAACATATTCAGTTATTTCTTGGGGAAACTGAACAGAATCTTTTCCACACATCAATTCTAATAATTTTTTCTTGTAGAAAAGTCTTTTTGTTTTTCTAACAGCAAAGTTAACTTCAGCCTTGCTTAAGGAAAAAGACAATTTTTTAGGCCTAGAGTGCAAATTCAAGCCATGTTACTATATTTCTCTTTTAAGTGTCGTCTAAAATGAGGATTTTGCTGAAATGTTGCTTAAGTTACCTTGAATTATAGCCATGGCTAAAAAAGAAATGCCACCTCTCCTCAGTTAAATACTTTTGTTGTTAACACAGGGTGTAACGAGAAAGAAAAAAAATATGAGATGTTACTTCACTAGCAAAGCAGGTGAATGTGCCAACCTGCTATCTGGTGATCCGGAGGTCTACACTAACTTAGTAACAGAGGAAGAATCTGAACCAATAAATTTTTTTAAGAGATTAAATGTCTGACTGAAAATCAGGAGTGACATTTGAAGTAACTTTTCCAGAAGGTCAACTTTTTTCAAATAAAACAAAGTTACCATGTAGAAAGTTCTAAATGGTTACAAATGGAATATGAGTAGGATCCTGAAGGAGTATTATCACTATTTGATAAAAAAGGATCCTTGCACGCTGGGCTTGTTGGTGGACTTCAAGGCAACTCCTGTTTCTCTGTGATAACCTGAGAACAGCTACCTTCTTCACACTAAGCGCCAGCTGGGCCTCTTTTAATACAATGGATAACATGACTGTACTTTCCTCTAAGGAACATCATAAGTCTATAAAAAATCTTCAAGTAAGATATCTGGAAATAACTCCAAATCCCTCATGAAAGCTGTCACCTGCCCTGGTGTTAATCACCAGCTTTCTTCTGAGAGAAGTAAGAGAGAGGACAAGCCGAGTCAACCGTGACCTGCTGCCACGTGGGGCGTGGGGAAGTGGGTCTTCACTCCCAAGGACAGGGTGAGAGTTTGGGGCTTTACTTCAGGAAGTAAATCAGCACCTGCCTCACTTCAAGCACTGCTCCTGAGGTGTGCTAGGCAGTCTGGGAAACACACCCAGACACTAACGAGAACAGACACTGATGTGTGATGGAAGCTGGTCCCTGAGAAAATGGCCTGTAGGCACTGTTGGCAAAGCATTCTGAGATTTTCATTTTAGAGCTTATTAGAAGAGACCCAGACACACAAGGTCAAAGGCGGTAGACAGAACACCAGGACAGAGACATCTATTTGCATTCTGAGTTCTGTCATACTGTCACCTAAGCCACTCTCTGAATCTGAGCATTATGGGTATAAATTACAAGGGGGAAAGATTAATACCAAGGCATATCCTGGTAGCTGGTTTTGAGAATGTTGCTGCTGATTTTAAGGAAAATAAGGTTTGCTATAACACAGGAGAATTTTTATGCATGTGTTAATGGGAAAAAGATGCTCAGCATGTGTATTTGGAATAATATCCTTTTAAAGCTTGGATGACAGGAGAGGCTTCTTTATTCCACTTCACTAGAATGGGGGCTCCACTTTGCATTAAGCATATCTGATGTGAAAGGAAAGCTGGACACACATGACATGAAGTGATGTAACCACCCAAACATCCCCCGGTGATTTGCAGTCACAGCTCGTAATCGCTCCACTAGATGCTGTCCCTTGTAACACACTGAAGTCTATGAGGCTGGGAAGGGGGCACTGAGCATGTAACTTCCAACTCTGCTGAGCAGTTGTGACTCCAGTAGAGAGTGGTGGCATGGAGCACTGAGTGATATGAACCCTTTGTCATTTGTCAGTAGAGAGATGACTATAAGATTTAAGACATTAAGATCCAGCAAATATGTCAAAGATGTAAGCATCATATTTTTATGTGCAAACTTAAGATATTTTGAAAGAAAACCCAAGCCAAAGAGCCACCCATAAACTCAAACAGGCAGGCCAGTTGATGTCTAAATAACGTCAGAGCACATCATCGCTATTCATCAGGCAGACTACTCCCTGTTTCCTTCTACTGGGTTTTGTGCAGATAGTGGATACGCAGGATGAAAGACGTCTATTCACCCTAAACCTAATGAGGTGAATGGATCAAGTGGTTGACTTTTCTTTGGTAGAGAAAGCAACAAAGGAATCTCCTGGGCCTTCTCTGTGTCAAAGCTGAATCCACTGGTGTTACATCCTAAGACAGCGGACACCAAAAAGGCCATCATTCCTAGAAGAAGAAATCAGCCCCACCCCAGAGCCAAGCACCCTAGACTCAACCCCACAGAGGGCATACTCACCAGCCTCTCGGGTTGCATTTCGGCTTGTTGGCTTGGGTGGAGGGACGGGGGCCTGCTTACCAGGAGCCTTGGTAATTTTTTTAATAGGAGGCACTTCGTCACCCTTGGGGCTGGCCCCAGCAGCGGCCCCTTTTGGAGGCACAGGTGTTTTTTTGGGCTTAGGTTTGGGTTTAGGCTTAGGAAGAGCTGGAGGAGGCGGAGCAGGAGCTGCCGGTGTTTCAGAGTGGTTTTCAGTGTTCTCTACAAATGAGAAAGTGAACAGAAGCAGACTGATACGGACACACACCATACACACCATATAAAGAGAAGGAGCAAGACACAGTGCAACAGTGATACAAACATGCAGCTGCTTGGCCCCTGGGAACCAGTGGGGTTCTGCACCAGAGAGAGTGACGGTTGGGGTAAAGAAGATCAAAGGCTAAAAGCCAAACTAGGGTGTGCTCTCCAGGTCCAAAAATCACTCCTGTGATAAAATAAGACTGCACAAGTGACTGTACGAAGTCAAGTTCAGGGTGAACGTAGATGTCCACCACCAGGGGCTGACACCAACCTTGAACCGGTGGTTGCTGGACGATGATGTGGGCGTGAGTGCTAAGTTTTTAACCAAACGGAAGGACTCCAAGAGCGGCAGATCAGCGCATTACACACACCGCCACAGGGTGAGGCTGACAGCACAGCAATGGCTGGACTCAGAGTTACCCTTCACTGAGGGACTTTCTCAGGAGAACTCAAGCCCCATCAACCTGAACGGGATCTGTGCTCCGTCTCTGTCTCATTGTGGTCAAAAATCAATAATTTTCTAAGCTAAGGGAGACTCTCTAGAATCTGGTACAGGAAGCACAATGCACTGAAGAATAAACTATTTTCTATTATTAAAATTTTCTCAAGTTCTCCCAGGGCACTAGGGCAGCTTCCTGTTTTACAATAACTTCCTCTGACCTTTTCAAACCGTGTCACAACTGTAGGTACTGGAGGGTGCAGAAACCAAAAAAAATATCAAATTTGTTTTGTAGTGTAAATGCAAGTAATGAGTTTAAAAAGATAAACGTTAAAATTCATTTAAAAAATCATACCTAAGAACAGAAGCCTCACACAAGATTTTGCATAACTAGAGTAGTATTAGTTTCTCATTTTAAAAAGTGGGGATGCTGAACGTTCATCCACATATTCACATCCTTATCTTTTCTAATTGTGACTAGTTAAAATTAAAATACACTTTGGGTCCAAAGAGCTAAGCAGCATTTCAAAATGGAGCACAACAAAAAGTGTAAGACAGCGTTAAGACAAGACTGAGCCTTTACTGAATATGTTCTTCTATTATCCAATGACCGAGAAAGGATTTTAATATTGGAATGCATCACATTTTACTATTTCTTTTGTTTCATTTCTCATCCCAGTGAGTGTGAAGTGAGGACTCCTCCCCTTTTTTTTACATCTCCATCATTCTACATGTATAACTACCATAAAAATGATTGAAATTTCAGTATGTAATGAATAAAACTTTTCTTTTACCTTCCCTCAGTCATGCAACCCACCCCAGTCACTGCAGCCCAAACAGACTCCTGAACTTAATTTTACTCATTATCTGAGCTACTTAGTCAACATTTATCAGAGGCTACTTGGTATGTTTGCCTTTCTGTTTATATATCTTGTCTCTTCAACTAAGCTGCTTAGCATCTATAATACAGGAGTGGCTCTCCTAACCCACCAGGTCTGAACCACAAGGCCACTATACCGCAAGAGTCAGAGTTGAGAACAATACAAGTTGACAGTCACTGAAAACATTTTATTTTAATGTAAAACATACAAATGTACATTGATTTGCTAGTCTTTCGACTTAGGTTAGAGGCCTGTTCTTTAAGTACATCTTTGTACCTTTAGCCCCTGGCATAATGGAGATCCACCAATGACACCATCCGTGGTGAGAGCCAGTCACAGGGATCTGCACCATTTGGTATCTTAATTCTCTCTCCTGCTACGAAGCCTCACATCTCTTATCCTCTGCCTTCATGGCATATTACTGAGGGATCTTTTTTCTGTCTGCCTAAGGTTTTTAAATTCTAAAGTTATATCCCAAAGAATCCAGCTTCTGAGTTTGGGAAGGAGATGGTTCACTCTATGACAGCTGGAAATGACAATTCCTACCGGGTTGAGAATGTACACACTACACGCAAACTTCCGGCTACTCTTGGAGAAGCATGGTCCACTCCTCCCTCCTCTGTAAATTCTATCAATTATCTGTGTGTGTTTGCCATATGGCCAATGTTTATGTTTACTCTGCAGTGATTCCTAATGGGTGTATGTGTGTGTGTATGTGTGTATGTGTGCGCGAGCACACGCACGCAAACAGTATACTTTTCTGACTAAATTATAAACTGCTTTTCTCTGAAATTTTATATCCCATCAAGCAAGATGCTCTAAACATTATGTCTATTCAGTGAATGTGACTGATCAGCTGATAGTTATTAACACACACACACACATCCGTGGGAAGTGAACTCTTGTATCTGGGAGATAATGAATAACATCAAGAGGTATTTTTTACTATTAGCATACGATCTGAAGAAAAGACATAAACTGATGGTGTAGAGGAGTATTACCTTTTCAAGAGGAGGTTAAGAAAGGGCTGCCTATGCACTCTGGCTTGATGAGGATACTACATCTCATAACAATGGTCTGGAGGTGAGCTATTGACTACACTTCCAAATGTGCCTCCTTCCACCACATGGAGAGTCGAGTCCAACAACACTTAGAGCAAATCTGAGAACTGCGGGCGGCCTTCACTTTGCCTAGAATGCACTTGCCCCCATTCCTCTCCTTCGTCTGACTGCATCCTTCTTATCTCCTCCAGGTCTCAGTTTGGAAATATCTTCCTCTAAGACCCAATTTTGGTCCCACTTGCAAGCTCCCTGGTTTGCTGTCCTCGGGCCTCCCAGAGCACTTTGCATCTTGTATTACAATTGCCTGTGTACATGCTGCTCTCCACATAGGTCACGATCTGCTTGAAGCAAAGGTCGTTTCTTATGCACAGTGTGCTCTTTCCCTGGCCCCCGTGGCTGACCTTCATGCACGTGGGGAACAAATGCAGGTAAGATACTTGTTACTTCATGGAAAGCCCTCTACAATGACTCAACAGAAGTAATATCAGATACTTTTCAGATTTCTCATATTTAATACCAAGCTATATTTAAAAGATTGCAGATCAGTTTTTCTGCTGCTTATATATTTATTGATAAGGAATAATGGGAGACTAAGAGGCCCGAAGGCCTTCAGGAAAAAGTTTCCAGTGTTAGGCAGGAGAGGCCCAAGACCACCGCCCTAACTCAGAATCAGGTGCCCTCAGGAGCCCCAGGAACACCACGTGTCCTAGGTAGAACCTGCCCCCAGAGTAGTGGGAAGGCCACTTGACATTTGTTTTGTTTGCTTTGACGCTGATGTTTCAAATATTAAAGTACTGACATGCTGTCTCAAAAAGAGATACAAGCATCTAGGATGGTATGTGATGTGGTTTTGCAAATATAACCAGTTAATATATGAAATGAAGTTCTTGGGTAAGTTGACTTAATGCAAAAGGAAGGGGCACACTGCACCCCAAAATAAAGGGTAAACTGAGAACATGGGAGAGTAGATTTGCACGGTAGTAAGTTCAAATAAGAAGTGAGATCAAAAGAGGAGCAGAGGTAAGAGTAACTCTTAAGCTGTTTTTTAGTATGAAATGGTGTCTTTCCAGAGCAATGAATGGTTTGTTTATAAGATATTTTCTGTGTAACATGATACTCCATGATGTTAGTCAGGAGTGACATTCTTTTTACTGTCAGGAAGTGGTTTCCATACCAAATGCTTCCCCTCACTCAGTGTGGCTCCAGCGGGGGCACTGTCTACACAGCGAGAGGGAGGCTCCTCTGTCTTATTAGTGCTGGGGCACCATGTCCAGCCTTTCCATCTCCTTATGTACAGACCAGCCAAGCAAGATGCTATCTCGGACCTTATTTGACCAAAGAGAACTGAATGTACTAATCCGAAGTAAAAAATAAGAAAACAAAAACATCTCTCAAATATCCATGAACCTATGAAGTCTGCCATCTTTTTGGAACATCAGGCCTGCTGGTTTAATTAACATAAAACTGTCAGCAACTTTTTATTAGGCTGATAAGGGAAATACGGCCTTTGAAGTCTGTCCAGTGCACTGACTGACATTCCGCACGGACCAGGCAAGCACCAGAGATGGCACTGTTACATAAAGAAGGATGTGGTTTTGAATGTGAAAAGGCTGTACCAGGGACAAAGCACAGATGGATTTGAAAGTTAACAGTGTGGTGAGACAGGACAGTTGGACTAAAAAATAAAAAAGTAAAAAAAGAAATCACTGCATTTCAACTGAAACCTCTTAAACTCTATTCAGGTCTGTTTTCTCTTATGTTTCAGGAATATTATCATTAAAAATTTTAGTTAATTTCTCATAATCAGTTCTGAGAAATCAACTAACATATGATCTTAAGCATAACCAGAGCCCTTCAATGGAAACACTAAGTAAAACCCCATGAGTACCATACTTAATATGGAATAAAGCAAAATAATAAATTTCCAACAGATTATTAATAGAGGCTTCTAAAATTTTCAAAGGCTAATTTATATTCAAATAATAAGAGGTTATGGACTTCCTGAGAAGATGATTTTAAGTTGTGTCTGTCAAATGTTCTTTTGTTCCCTTTGCCTTTGGAGGATTTGGATCAAGAACAGAGGAAGAGAAGTTTCCTTCCAGCAGTTTCTAAGAGTTCTCAAAATGCCTAGAGAGCCCAAACTAGGTTTGACAAATTTATGCCATCCAACTCAGAGGCAGGCATTATGGAAAAACAGCCTGTTTTCTGAGGATTCATTTCTATGCAGCAGGAAATCATCTAGACTCTCCCAACAAAGCATTACCTTACGGGGGTTTCAGTTCAGGTTTGCATAAGTAAGAGGCTTGGGGGTTCCTGCAACCGTGATAGGAATGGTATGGAGATGTAGTCAATCAGTGACCAGGAACTTGTGAATATTCTGGGGGTCCTTGATAGACAAGTATTTTGCAGTTTCTGCAATCTACCATAGTATTTCACTTTGGAAACCGAAGTCTCTAAAGAAGCCTTCAGGGAATGGCATAATTGCCTCTGGCATATTTTGAAATTTCCAATTGCACAGACAAATAAATCATGGAGCGGAGGTTATGGCCATTCCAGCAACCAGAATCCCCGGCATTACTGGGAACTATTCCTGGGTCTCCCAGAAATGTCTGAACCTGGACCAGAACTTGCAGTGTTGGGTGTGTGGATGCCACCACCCAAGCTCCCACTTCTAAAGAGATAATGCTGGGCTGAGCGAGCCATCAATAGTTATGCTATTCCTCCAAGCTGAGCTGCTATAATTTGAAAGTAACCAGCAGAGAAAGATGTTCACACTGCTGGCTTTTTTTTTTTTTTTTTTTTTTTTTCTAAAGATACTGAGGGGCTTCCCTGGTGGCGCAGTGGTTAAGAATTCACCTGCCAATGCAGGGGACATGGGTTCGAGCCCTGGTCCAGGAAGATCCCACATGCCACAGAGCAACTAAGCCCGTGTGCCACAACTACTGAGCCTGCGCTCTAGAGCCCGCGAGCCACAACTACTGAGCCACGTGCCACAACTACTGAAGCCCGCACGCCTAGAGCCCAAGCTCCGCAACAAGAGAAGCCACTGCAGTGAGAAGCCCGCGCACCACAACCAAGAGTAGCCCCCGCTCGCTGCAACTAGAGAAAGCCCGCGTGCAGCAACGAAGACCCAATGCAGCCAAAAATAAATAAATAAAATAAATAAATTAAAAAAAAAAGATACTGAGAAAAAGCTCCTGAGGAAAGGATAACATTCCCAGACATCTCTAATGATAGAAGAGGCCAACCCTTCCGATTCTTACTATTAATTAGCCCCCTTTAATAAAACATTAAATGATGTGCTTATAAAATGGATGTAGCTACCTGAGGAAACCATCCAATTTCTCTTTGCTAGTTATCGTTGCTCTCCTCTTTGTATTTGCAGAACTCCTCTCTACTGGTCTTAGGGTCACTATTTGGACCCTAAGACCTGCTTCTCAACTTTGAGCTGTAAAAGAATACGGGGTTTCTCTTGATTTTACCTTTCTTATCTTCTGCCTTTTCCTCCAGAGGTGGTGCTTTTTCAGCTACAGAGCCATTACCTTCTTCAGATTTTACTACATTTTCCTCTCGGGTAGATTCCTCTCCGATGGGTATCATGTGCCCGTTTGAATTTTCAAAGTTAACTGTTACATCTCCATCTAAAAATGGGGAGAGAAACACCTAGATGTCTAACTTGATGGCTTTCTTAAAACCAAGTTTTCCAGTTACTAGGACTGTAGGGTTCATGTTTATGTTTCAGACCTGGGAACCAAATACATCCTGGACTATTTTCACCATGTTTTACTGAATAATTCATTCAAATGAAAGAGCTAGAAAATTCTTAGTCTCGGGGAAAGCAGCTATGGAGGGAGTATCCAGGAGCCATCTCAAGACAGTTAGGAACGATTAACCTAATTATAAAATATCCCTAGGCAGGAGAGTCCCTCTCTTCTTGGGCTTAGTTTTGGTTGAAGTCAATACTTAGGAGTCTCTTTGTCATTCAGAAACTGACCTGTGAAAAAAGGAATCTGAAAAATGGAATAAACATTTTTAACAAGCACCAAAAACACAAGGTGAATGCAAATACACAAATAACATGAAATGCAACTACACATACAAACGATTAGTGGGAGGATATGAACATTTCCAAGTACCACTGTCTCCAGAATATTACATCCATGACATGTTAACTTTACACAGTAATATAACTGCTACTCTATTCAGGGAAAGATGGCAGTAAGGCTAACTGTATTTTCATTTTCCTATTTATGGAAATATTAAAATATACTCAGGGAATTTTCATATATAGCTGACCAGGAAGTCTTTAAGTTGAGCTAATAATAATTTGAAAACATTAGGAAAAAAATGTAAAAAAAAGCAATTACAGGGGAATTTTTTAAAAATCACAACTGAAATTAAAATTTATGTTATCTAAATCACAAATAACTAATTTTAACACCCCTGAATGTTTATAAATTCCTAGGAGTTTCTAAAGTGAGAGAGATTTTGCCAAAACTCTTAATTCAGTGATGCTTGAAATTTTAACTGTAGTTCACATCAGGAAAATTTTAAGAAGCTGTGCTACCACTGTAAAAGCAAAATTAATGATTTGAAGTTTTTACTCAGCAAACTTGAAGAAATGCATGATTAGAGCTGATTTTATGCAATTTTTGATTAATCTTATTTTGGCAATCATTCTAAAACAGAGACCATCTCCCAAGTTTTCATTAAATATGATTGAATTGCTTTGGCTCAACAATAAAATCCATTGGCCTTATTGACAAAAACAAGCATGGCATTTTAATAAGTAAAATACATGTCACAGAATTATGTCATACTTAAAATGAACAACTGTTCCTTAGTCATGTAACTTCCAAGTACCTATAATCCGATTCCTGTATAAAACTAAAATAGACAATAATTGAAGGCAATGCCATTGCAAGAAGATCTCAACTATTTCAATAAAATTAAGGTAATGATTTTTTAAAGACTATACAACAAACCAAAAAGAAAACAAAAGATTCTTAGTTCTTATTACTGGATCCCAAGAAATTTGCTAGTAAAAAAAAGAGGGAGGGGAGACACAATATAATGTCCAGGTACTGGATTCAGAAAAACAAAAAATAATATAAGAACGGAAAATTCCAGACAAAATAGAAAACGACTTCTTTATATAAAAATCCTCAATTTTTAGGTAACCCAAATATAAATTTACCTTTGTTTTCTATGACTTTAGTTGGTAATGAAAACATGTTGAAATCATGTTAATGACAATTTAATTGTTTTAACCATTATTACATTAAAAATTCTTTAGTAGACTAAATAACTAATTTTTAAAATTCAGAACAAAAAACCTAGAGAGAAAATTAAATAATTGTGGGCACAAGAAGAAATTGGATTATCACATGATAGAAAGAAATAATCAACAATGTAGAAAGATACTTACTCTGAGATATAAAGCTAAAGTATAGGAAATAATAGAAAAAGGAGTCATGTTTGTAATAAATATGGAATTCAAGAATAAAACAGAGGAGAACTGAAGTTATTATTAATTAATTGGTGTGTGTATTGAAAAGGTTTTCTAGTTTTGTGTATTATTTTATCAGTAGAGTTAAAATAAGTTAAGTCCTTGATATAGTTTATGTATGTAAGTAAAATACAAGCTCAGCAAAGGAAGGCAAGACAAGATGCTGAGCCAGGCTGCAGGTTACAGTAAGATGTGCCCACTCCAAGTCTTACAGGAGCATTTGTATGCAAAGGAAGGAGAAAACTCAGACAAGAGTCGTAAGCTTAAAGTAAACCAAGAGATAAAGCACACAGAAATAAGTGGTTAAATAAGAAGCATGAGAGTATTTGAGGGATTTCCCTCTTTCTGGTAAACTGGTACATTGGGGATACAGTTAACAGAGGAACAGAGACAAGAAGAAAATCATGTAAGAACAGAAGTTGAGTGACTCATTAGAAGGTTAAAGAGGACACCATGGGAGAAAAAGAAAGGAGGCTGTTATGCAGGCAGAAACATCTACATGCCTTCATGTTAAAGCTAAGGGAAAAGATGGAAGGTAAGAACCAGAAGATGATTAAACTTGGACCAGACCATGGACTTCTCAGGAGAGACGGCCAATCACTGAATTTTTAGATTGAAGTTAGATCTTGGCGTAAAAAAGGTCATCTAAAAGGAATAATAATAGCTGGGAGTGAAGGTATGGGGTGGAATGGGATGAGGTCAAATCCAGGGTAGCTGGCAGGATTTTAAAAGTCTATTTGGCTCACTGAATAAAGGGCATAATTGACAAGCACCGTCAAGAGCTAAGACAAGGTCAAGAACATCAAGGCAAAGAATGAACCTTCACTGGCAGAAGAGAGGAGGTGTTCACCAAGCACAGCAGCTTCCAGTCTCTGGCAAGAGCTGGAAACAGACCGAAATTCTCAAGATAATTGTTTTTGGAAAAATGACAGAAAACTATTTTCCCCAGCCCTAGGCTGAAAGTGGGGAAGGGCTCTATTTACAATAAGCCTCACTGGGAACTTCTAAGTATTTGGTAATTTCTGTAGTTCTATATAGGGACCATGCAAAAAGTAGAAAGTAAGACTCAGTAATTGATGACTTCCCAAACATTAAACCTATACTACACTATGTTTAGCTTAAAGACTGTTTTGTTATTTTATGTTTTAAAACTTTTAACGTTCGGTCTGCAAACATTAAATACAAAAATCCAATAGAGTCAGATTTCTGGAAAGTAAGTATATGAAATTGTAATCCATCTTGCAAATAGTTTAACAGATTAGGCAAAATAAAACCAAGCAATGTTAAGCATTTCTTTCAGCTGACCACTGACTGCCACTTGTCTTTAGAAAAAGTAAACGCTTTTCTAGCTATAATTTTTAATTGGGTAAAAAAAGAGGCCTTTAGTCTCTAACTTTAATACTCATTAACAGTTTTGATCAGAAATTTTTCCTTTTTTTCCTTTCTTTGAAAAGGTTTCCAAATAAAGGATACCAAAACAGTGCACTGGCCCACGCTATAAAGGTGATCGCCCAGCATTGAGCTTTCAGTGGACATGTAATTTCTCTGCCGTCTCCAGGGAGATTAGGGAGGAAGCAAACTTTGATACCAGTAGCAAGCCCACCTTCAAGTACAAAAATGTTAAGGATGTACATTTTTTATTTCTAAAAGTCCCAGGAAGGAAATGAATAGCTTCAAGGTAATAGAAAATTAGGGACTACTTTAAGTTCATTCATAAAATGGAGTGAGAAAAGTACAATAAATAAAATACCTAAAATTTTGAGGGCTCAAGAAAAATGGCAGTATTCACTCCAGACGTCCCTATTTTCTCTGCAGGAGTAAAATAGTAAAGCATCTCCTAGCTCCTTCTAGAATATTCAGATGTTGGGAAAAGCGTGGCATTTGGATTTACAAATAGTGCATGCCAAAAGAGGTTAAGCTCTTTGCAAGGAATATATATCAGGAAATGAGAAGAACTATTATTTCAATTCCAAATCAACAGCATTTTATTTGTGCCTATAAAAGCACAATAATAATATTTTACCCCAGTAAATGTTTGGAGGGGTGGGGTGAGGAAAGGCATGAGGTAAGTCAGCAATGTTGCAACAAAAATTTCCTTTAGTTTTATAGTAGTGGGAGCAATGAAAATCATTCAGTATTATTTATTTGGAGAAATAACCATCTTGGTATTTCTTTTGAGGGTCTATCTCAGTTTCTATCTAATCCTTGTCTTTTTGAGCAAGATTCCCCCTTGGGAGGATAGAGGAAAAAAGGGAAGAAGATTAGAGGTAGGGGAAAAAACACTTGGAAATAATAATTGTTAGTGATATGGTGAGAGAGAGCTAGATTCAAAGAAATGAAAAGAGAACAATGCTGGGAAAATTACTTGAGAGAACACATAAAGCAGATTAATTTAATTTGCCCATTAATCCTTATTGACCGTACATTTGAGTGTATTACAGAGTATAAAGGACGAGAGGTCTGTTTACCATCTCTTTTCTCTCTCTTTTCTTTTACTGGTAGACTTAAGAAACCAAAAGGCATGAGCCGAGCTAAAACTTTGCATTTACTTAAACAATTGAGTTTATTTGTATAGACAGATTGAAGCTCAAGAATAGAGAATGAATCATGTAAGCATTTGTATCTTATCTGTATCTCCTGCCACAGAGTAGCTTTGTAAAGCTTTAGGTTTAGGGTGACATATGGTGAAGGACTCACCAAAAAGGTCATTGAATTTCTTCTCTAGAAAACCTTAGATTCTCTGCAGCCCACAAAGGCATTCTGAATTAAAGCAAGATTCTCAGAGTGTGGTACTTTATTTCCCAAAGACCATGATCATCTTAAATTTCAAAAGAAAAACGAAAGAAAGACCAAAGAAGGAAGGATCAAATTATTTTAAATGTATGATTAATTTCCTCACCTTGATCAGGCAATTCCTTAAGAACTCCCCTTCTTATCAGCTCCTCTCTACTTTGTCTTGTAGAAATCTTCCTTTCTAATACTTTTAAAAAGAATAAGCACAAGTAAGAATCAAGTCATTGCTTAAAATAATTATGAAAAACATTTCAAGTAGAATTGAGCATATTCATTCTGTTGACTTAAGGGCTCAAACCCCAGTTTTTCTGGTTGCCTAGCAAACCACGTGATTGGAATCAACATAATTAGGACAGGGCAAATAACCCTAGCCCAAGACCTGAAGCTCAGCCACTGTGCCTCGTCTTCCAAATAACGGAATGTGGCCAAGAATCCAGACACATTATCCCATATCAACTATGGAGCACCAAGGCTACTTCTCACTTGGAAATACTCCTTTCTTTAGTAATGATGCATTCTAAAACACAGGCTTCTATGAATGTGCAATGTATGAATGTGCTTACATGGAAAACAAACTTTCAGTAGACACTCAGGTAACTCAACTCATCTGAACCTCAGACAGAAGGGACTTCTTTTCTAGTGTTTTCTTTCTCACATCATCTATTACAAAAGTCCAACATTTCTGTAATTCTTTTCCCTGCCATACTCACAAGTTCTAGAGTGTTCTGGTGTATCCCCTGACAAATCCCAAGTCTTGGGAGGCTGGAGTTAATTCATGTTTTCATAGTATGTAAAGGAATGGGAATCTCAACACTGATTCTTTCTTTTTCTGGAAGAAATTAAATTCCTGGTACAACTTCAGAACGGAGTTTAGGAGCTCAGGGTGGGACTTCAGTAGTATTCACCTTTTATGTCTATAATATTAGTTCCTAAAGCCTACATGTCTATATGACCACTAGTTCCATTCCCCACTTTCAAGGGCCAAGAAGGTGGTATGACAGGGTCATAGCATCTTCTAATCCTTTGAGCCAACATTCCTCAAAGTGCGTTCTGCCAAACTCTATTCCCTCTGGATGTCCTGTTCAAGAAAGCACCTTGACACCTAAAACAGGGCCAGAGAAGGGATCTACCTAGGGCTCTTTGGGGAAAAGGAAAGGTACATTGGTGTAGAGTAGGTATGCACAGTAGGACTAGATTCTGACCCCCCCCTAAAATTCCTACCCCTGGCTTCATAATTTGCAAATCCTAAAGTCATCCTGGACGACATAATTTCAAGACCTAAATGAAACCCCATTGCCCCAAGCCACACCCTCACACATACTGAGAACGTGTTTTTTGGGGGGTGCTCCAGGTGGCCTGAAGCTAGGACACTGGGTGGGGGAGGGAGGGACGTGCCTTGGACCAGCAGCTTTGTATTAAGCGATGACATGAGCCCCAGAATAGCAACACTTAGTCTCTTAAAGAAATTGGATTTTTTCCCCCTTTCTGATAACTAGGAATTATGTATCTTGGTTGCCAGAAAATTCAGAGAAAAGCTTGATATTTACCATAGATTTCATATAATTCATGGATGAAATCTGTTTCCTCCTTCTTAGCGAGTGACCTGACTTCATTTATATTTTATGTATAGCATATGTGTACTGTTTGTTCTAAGTTTTGTCCAACTTTTTTTTTTGGTTAGACTCAGAATGTAAACAAACAAGAAAATGAATGAATGAATGAATGAATGAGTGAGTAAATGAATGAAAGGTCAAAAGAATGATACTGAACATCTCATTGGTTCACTTGGAGACACACACAGAAACCCCACGCCCCTTTAGGTCACTCACCCAGCCCCACTCTCCACCACCCCTTGCAGAAGCAAGTGACAACAGCTCACTGAAATGTTGGCGATTTCAACAGACAAAGTTACCTGGGTATGGGGGGCCAGCAGGAGCTGTTCTTTTATGGGAGCTCTTTTATGTAAAAAGAGTACTGTTGCTTAAAGGCAGCTTCAACATGTTCAGGTTTTGTCAAAGAGGAGAGAACCCCGGTCAGCACAGGAAGCCAAACAGCACCACCCACAATGACACTGGGGCACTGCGGAGATTGTGTGAGGGGTTCAGTAGGACCCTGAGCACTGCAGTCTCACGAGACTGTAGGACCCATTCACGCCTGACTGGGCCTCCAGGGGGAGCAGGCCTCTGAGACCTCTCACAGCGGGATCTCAGCCCCTACTCCTGGGGGTGGGCCCAGAGACCCCCAAGCTGTGCTGCACTAAGCTTGAGGCTGCAGGCACCACTGGGCACGGGATGAGCCCACATCCTGGGAAACTGAAGGCACTGCCTATTCAGAACACAGTCATGGTGGCTGTCTGCCCCTGGCTCTTAGGAAACAGAGCTTCTAATTGTTTGCTCCTCCGGTAAAGTGGCCTAAAACACAAAATAGTTGTCACGAGTCTTGGATGCTAGTTCCAGAACTTCCACGGCCAGTTGTGTGATGTTGGGAACTCTTCAAGTTCCAGGGCCCCTGACCCATTATCTGTAAATCAAGGGATGAGATTCAATGGCCGCTAAAGGACAGGTGGTCCAGCTCAAATAGTGCGTGATCCTGGATCATTAATCAAGGCCATTCTGTAATCTCTGCTTTGGGCACCTTTTAAAAGCTTTCATATTTGAACTTAAAAAAAAAAATCATCAGAGAGCCCGAAAATATCCCCTTGTTTCTGCCGTTCCATTATGGATCCCAGACGATGCTTTAGTTTAGTGTTAAGTTTTCTGTTGCTTTAATTCTAACTTAATCTCAGCTAAAAATCCCTCCTCTTTCTTCCATGTAAATACTGGAGCTAGACCTCGGCAGCTTGGCTTCCTGCCAAGAATCAAACTCCACTGCTTTGTTCTTTTGCTCTACCTCCTATAAAGAGGCCCTGATAGGAAAATGCCTTTGGCTATTTGTTTGGTCTTTGGCTGAGGGCATTTTTAACACATAATGCAGATAACTGTGTCCTGGGCCAAGGAGAACAAACTGCAGGCAACTAAGCATGGAAGGTATGCTGTCAAGGCACCAAGTTCCAACCACCATACTCCCAGAACAAGTATCTCACTCTTCATCTTTTAAAATATGTGCCTCATGTTTACAGAGTGTCTGTGTGTTTGCAGAACACGTTCACTGGACACTTTTTCATGGGCTCAGAAGTGTTTTGCATTGGAATGAATCTGCGAGGTCATTCTAGTCCAACATGCCACACAAAGCAGGAGTCCTTTCAGGAACATTCCTAAGATGTGCTCACCTGCCTGAAGACATTCGGAGGCAGGAGGGTCCCTTTGTGGCAGAGCCCCTCCAGTTCTCCATTGCCCTCGCTTTCAGGAAGGTATACCTCATCAGGAGCCAAAATCGCACTCCCTCCCTGTAACTTCGGCCCATTAATCAAGCCCACGCTCCCCATAGCTCTAGACTTGAGCAAGTCATCTGTGAGTGGGAAACAGCAAGAGTGACTCTGGGTCCACTGAGAGCAAAGTGGGTCATGGAAGCCTCCTAGAATCTGATCCCAAGTATCCGCCAGCTGCTCTTCGACTGAAGCTCACACTCATCTGCACAACAACAGCAATAATGCTGGGTGGGGGGTCTCACTCACAGCTGTAGCGTACCCAGAATCTTGCTGGGGAAGAGACTTAGCAGGACACAGATAACTGAATGTAATAGTTGGGCTTCTCCATGAAAAGTATTGTTGCCAGTTGAGTAAATGCCTCATGGTTACTCAGTTTTATCCTAATTGAAAAAGCATGTGTGATTTTTACCACAAGGCCAAGCAAAACCATGATTTCTTTTTTTTTAATATAGTTGATTTACATTATTGTATTAGTTTCAGGTGTACAACATAGTGATTCAATATTTTTATGGATTATACTCCATTTAAAGTTCTTACAAAATCGGCTATATTTCCCTGTGCTGTACAGTATATTCTTATTGCTTATTTCTTTTATATGTAGTAGTTTCTATCTCAATCCCCTACTCCTATCATGCCCCTCTTCCCTTCCCTCTCCCCACTGGTAACCACTAGTTTGTTCTCTATTTCTGTGATCTGTTTCTGTGTTGTTATATTCATTCGTTTTATTTTTTAGATTCCACATATAAGTGATAACACACAGTATTTGTCTTTCTCTGTCTGACTTATTTCACTAAGTATAATAACCTCTAGGTCCATCGACATTGCTGCAAATGGCAGGATTTCATTCTTTTTATGGCTGAGTAATATTCCACTGTAAATATATACCACATCTTCTTTATCCATTCATCTGCTGATGGACACTTAGGTTGCTTCCATATCTTAGCTATTGTAAGTAATGCTACTATGAACATTGGGGTGCATGTATCTTTTCGAATTAGTGTTTTCGTTTTCTTTGCATATATTCCCAGGAGTGGAATTGCTGATTATATGGTAGTTCTATTTTTAGTTTTTTGAGGAATCTCCCTACTCTTTTTCACAGTGGCTGCACCAATTTACATTCCCACCAACAGTGGAAAAGGGTTCCCTTTTCTCTACATCCTTGCCAGCATTTCTTTGTGCAGAACCATGACTTCTGTTTTACTCCCCACTTTGGGTGAATTAAAGTTCTGACAGTTCAATCCTGATTACAACAGCTCATGTTTAAGTGAAGGAAGCACCGTGTCCCATTTTCCCGACTTCATACCTATACTCTGGTTTTTCAAGTATTTGAAAAGGACCAATCTTCCACAAACTTCCAATGGCTGTCCATCTCACATTGAATAATCTCTCAACTCCTTGGCATGGTCCCTAAGATGCCCCACCCCCTACTCCAGGATGGCCCTCCCCAAACCTCTCCCTCCCGGCTCTCTCTGCTCCAGCCCCTCCAGCCCCTGCTGCTTCTCACCTGAGGCAAACCCCTGCCTGGTGGCCTCTGGCTTTACTGGGATGCGATTTTTCAGACCCCAACATGGCTCATTCCATCACTTCCTGCTCATTCCCTCACTTCCTTCAAGTCTTTGCTCAAAGGTCACCTTATTAGAAGTCCCTTCCCTGTATACCTGATGGAGAATAGCTTGCTCCTTTTCCGATCTTTATCCCTCTTCTTAACCTGCAAACTGTGTCCTGACCTCCGACATGGGACCTACTAACTTTGTGTAAGTGTAGTCTCCGTGAGAACCAAAACTCTGTTTCATTGACTGCTGTATCCCCAACAGTGCTTTCTTTGCAGGTTGTTGGCACTCAGAAAAAAAAAAAATGTGTATTTGTTGAAAACAATGGATTAAAAGAAATAGGCTAAACAAAAGAAAATAGGCTAACAATGGTCTTATTTTCTGCCCCTTCCTCACCTCCAATGCAGGAGAGAGCAAGCGAGACCTGTGGCAAAACTCTGAGAACAAGAGTCTTCAGTCTTCTCCCTCCTTGACTGCTTGGCTGGACCAGCCAAAGGGAAAATCCTCAGCTCTATGTCCTATGGCTCATCTGAAAAAGTCCCTGTATGCTCTGAAGAAGGGAGGTCACAGTGTGTAGAGGACAGACACCAGCCAACTAGCAGGGTGTAGCACACGATTGGGCTCATCATAAATTATAAGTGATTTATGATGTCCTTCTGGGCATGGAGCCTGCATTCAGGAGAGGAGGCTGGGGCATACGCCGCCAGCTCCTTTCTGTGGATGCATGGCCAAGATTTTTTATTACTCTGGAAGTATCTGTGAGAGTAAATCTTGCAGTCCACAAGCCACTTGTGTTTTCTTTTGGCAAGGAAAGAGAGTCCTAATTCTCAATTCTAACACCATTTAATGTCGGAACAAAATAGAAGAGCAAATAGGAGACCATTAAATAAGCGGACCATGTTATCTTCTTGGTTATGAGTACTGAATGGCCTTACTGTGAAACAGAGACAGAAACAGAGACCTGCTTGTCTCGCGTGGAGAGTGTTCTATAAGAGCCTGGCTTTGCTTTACCTCTCCTCAATAGTCATTACAGAAAACAGAATGTCGAGACATGGTCTCCTCTTTAAAAGACCCTTCACTAAGGCTTAGCTAAATCATTTAAAGAACTACAACCACCAAAATGCCACCCAACAGGACATTTGCAAAAACCTTCCAAAACATCTCAAGAATGTAAGGCAGAGAAATAAAGCCAACATCTCCATCTCAAAACACTCAGAGGTCTGGCCATTTTCTTGTTTATCCACGCCACTCCCCCTACTCACAGATCCTACAGACTCCAGAACAAGCCCAGCTCCTCAGAGCAGCAGCCAACCTTTACAACCGGTCCCAAAGAACCATTCTGCCCCTCACTTCTTTTCTCACCTCACTTTTGCAAAAGCCCAATGTTAAAGTCAACCTTTACTTCTTGCCATTTCCTAAACACTTCCTGCACTTCCTCTGCTACATTCTTTCCTTTGTTTCTTGCTGCTAGAATCAGGCTGTTTCCCTCTCCCTCTACAGTGAAATCCTGCTAGAATTTTAAGTCCTCTTCAAACAGCGCCCCCTGCATGGCGATCTCACTATTCCGGCTGGTAGAACCCATAATAACTCTCTATGCTCCTAAAGCACTTTTTTTTTAAATTTTAACTGAAGTATAGTTGATTTACAATGTTGTGTTAGGTTTGGGTATACAGCAAAGTGATTCAGATATATATATTCTTTTCCAGATTCTTTTCCATTATAGGTTATTACAAAATATTGAATACTGTTCCCTGTGCTATACAGTAAGTCCTTGTTGTTTATCTATTTTATATATAGTAGTGTACATCTGTTAATCCCCTAATTTGTCTCCCCCCCTTCCCCTTTGGTAACCATGTTTATTTTCTAACTAGAGCACTTTTATTTTTAAATTTTATTTATTTATTTGTTTGTTTATTTGGCTGCGCCGGATGTTTGTTGTGGCACACAGGATCTTCATTGCAGTGTGTGGGATCTTTAGTTGCAGCATGTGGGATCTTTCAGTTGTGGCATGTGAACTCTCAGTTGTGGCATGTGGGATCTAGCTTCCTGATCAGGGATCGAACCTGGGCCCGCTGCATTGGGAGCGTGGAGTCTTAGCCACTGGACCACCAGGGAAGTCGCTAGAGCACTTTTTTGAAAATAATTTATTTATTTATTTATGGCTGCATTGGGTTTTCACTGCTGTGTGCGGGCTTTCTCTGGTTGCGGCGAGCAGGGCCTACTCTTTGTTGCGGTGCACAGGCTTCTCATTGTGGTGGCTTCTCTTGTTGCAAAGCATGGGCTCTACGTGCATGGGCTTCAGTAGTTGTGGCACGCAGGCTCAGTAGTTGTGGCTCATGGGCTCTAGAGCACAGGCTCAGTAGTTGTGGCACATGGGCTTAGTTGCTCCATGCCATGTGGGATCTTCCTGGACCAGGGCTCGAACCCGTGTCCCCTGCATTGGCAGGCGCATTCCTAACCACTGCGTCACCAGGGAAGTCCCTAGAGCACTTTTAAATAACCTCTCTGTGCCTCTGCTTTCTCATTTACAAAATGAAATAACAGCTGCTACTTTCTGGTTCTTCTGGAGATTAAATGAGTGAAAACAAATAAATGTTAGACTAGCCTAGAATCTAGAGAGCACTGAATAAATGTTAGCTATTACTATTATTGCTGTTATAGCACTTACTACTTTTTTTATTGCTACATGTGTACATAGTTGCACATTCACACGACTCTAGTCTAAGCTCTATGAGGTATGTCTTGTGTATCATTTCATCTCCATGATGCTAGAAACGACACATTGCAGAGCAAATACTGTGCACTTCAGTTTTGTTTCGTTTTTGCAGGGAGGTAGGGGAGGCATGTCTAGTGCCCTTTTCTACCTTTTCTATTTATCTTAGAAACAGCCCTCATGATATTTAGCCTTTGAGGAACCACCTTCCCCCTCTCTGAGTCCATGTTACCTGTGTGAGGCTAACCCCAACCCTGGGCTCCAGGGCTCCCAGGCTTATCCAGTCAAAGCCCAGTACCTTCCTGACATTGGTGACTGGTTCGGAGAGGGGCTGTGTCTGAGTTGTACCAGTGAGACCCAGGCCCAAGAATTTTGGTGTAACAACAGGAAAAGAAGGCGTTTTCTTTCTTCTGAATCTGTAAAACTAGCTGAATAGGAGCCTAGGGCTGCTAGTAATCAGTCACTTTGCCTCCATAAAAGGAGAGCTTAAATTAAAAAAAAAAAAAAAAAAAAAAGCCAGTACAGAGGAATACAGACTCAAAAAGGAGGCAGATTTCTAATCTTAGCTTCTAAGGATCTGGATCAAACCATGCCTGAAGGTTGTGTGCCCCTGGGCTTCTCAGTTATGTGAACCAATAAATTCCCTGTTGCTATTCATCAGCAGTGAAAAGCTCTGACTCATCAAAAAAGGTGTTAAGTAGATGCTTTTTAACACTAAATTTTCTTCCAGCAGAACCCAAAGAGTCTCTAGGTTTTCAAGGCAGAAATATGAAAGAAGAACTACACAGACCCTCTTTTTACCCCTCATGGCCTTAAAAAAGAGGAAGATGTCTACAATCCCTTCCTCCTCTTGGGAAATCAGTGACACAACTTCCTCCAAAAACCTGACAGTAATCATCTGTTTATCTGGTGCTTAGATAGCATTTTTGTATTTATTTTCTCATCAGTCCTCCCAGTATTCCTGAAAGACAGGCTAATCAATTATTTTTATATCAAATAGATAAGGATACTGAGACTTAAAGAGGCCAAACATGTTTTCCAGTCACGTACTTAGAATCTGGTTGAAACCAAATGTGTCTAAGCAAAAGCCCACAACTGGCATTCTCCAAACTGAGTTGATAATTACAAAGATTTCAACTTTCCCAAGACAACTACAATGCTTTCCAATTTTCCTTCAAGACATGAGACAGAAGAAAACCTTTGTTTTTTTTTTTTTTTTTGGACAAATAAACAGTTGCTTATCATAGCTTTATTGTTGCTCTTCATTCATGGCATTAAATTTTCTTAAAATATTAATTTAATATTTTGTACAGGTAATATATTCATATTCAGAAATTTAAAAATATAATACACATTTGGAAGTCTTGCTCTTATTGGTCATTTGTGTATTCTTTCACTGTTTATGCAAATACAAACATATATAAATATACTATTTTTAAAAGTTGAAGTATGGTTAATTTACAATACTATATTAGTTTCAAGTGTACAACACAGATATCCAATATTTTTATAGATTATACTCCATTAAAGTTATTAAAAATAATGGCTATATTTCCCTGTGCTATACAATATATCCTTGTTGCTTATCTATTTTATACGTAGTAGTTTGTGCCTTTTAATCCCAAAACCCTATTTGCCACTCCCTCTTCACCCACCCCACCGGTAACCACTAGTTTGTTCTCTATATCTGTAAGTTTGTTTGTTTTTTTAATATACATTCATTTGGTTTATTTTTTTAGATTCTGCATATAAGTGATAACAGAGATTATTTGTCTCAGAAGAAAACCTTTTTAAAGTTAATTTTTGTTGGGCAATTTTTAGATGGTAGTACATTCTCATAGTTCAAATTATAAAAGAATACAGTAGAAAATCTCACTTCCTCTCTGTCCCCCACTGGCTCTTACCCTGTACCCCACCTATTCAAATTAAAACTCACCCTTACTCCACAAGCAAAGAACCATTTTTATTAGTGTCTTGTGTATCCTCCCAGACTTCCTCAGGCATATTCAAATGCTCATTTTAATTTTTCCCTTTTCTACATAAAAGGTAGGATGTTTAAAACTGTTCAGGGGCTTCCCTGGTGGCGCAGTGGTTAAGAATCCACCTGCCACTACAGGGGACACGGGTTCAAGCCCTGGTCTGGGTAGATCCCACATGCCACGGAGCAACTAAGCCCGTGCACCACAACTACTGAGCCTGCGCTCCAGAGCCCGCAAGCCACAACTACTGAGCCTGAGTGCCACAACTACTGAAGCCCACGTGCCTAGAGCCCGTGCTCCACAACAAGAGAAGCCACCGCAATGAGAAGCCCGCGCACCGCAACTAAGAGCAGCCCCGGCTCCTCACAAATAGAGAAACCCGTGCGCAGCAACGAAGACCCAATGCAGCCAAAAATAAATAAATAAAATAAATAAATTTATTAAAAACAAAAAGAAATCGATTAAAAAAACTGTTCAGCATCATACTTTTTCATTGAACAGTGTATGTAATACTTCTAAAATTTCAGGTGACAGAGGTGACAGAAAAAGTTGAGATGGGAGGAGAGAAGAGGTGATCGCCTTGGCCTTGTGCAAACAGCAGCAGCAGCTGAAATCACTTCTGTTTCCAGAGAGGGCAAGCTGGGAACAGCCATGGTAAATCCATCCAAAGGGACTCGTGGGTTTTATTGCCAAGGGATAAAGGTTCAGGATTAGAACAATGAAGTCCCCGATCCCAGATGGGCCAGGAAGTACAAGTGATCTCAGGAGAGTAATTAGAGGCCAGGAATTGTGAGCTACGTGAAACACCGCTTGTCCTTCCTCCTTCCAGGCTGACTCTTGTAAACTCATGAGAGGCACAAAGGCACTAGACAGGTGCCCTGGGGGTTCATCCCGTTTTATGGAAAGTCTTTGTGTTTCCATTTCTTGTCTCTTCACATTCAAAGACAGTAAACCCAAAACAGGGTGAGACCACAAAAGGCACAGATGTTTGAAATAAAGACAATGATAATCATCCTTCGAGAAATTAGCTTCTAATTTCCCACTGATTGGGTAGAGAAGTGAATCTCAGCTCTGAATGGTAAAGAGGTTTTTTTTTCAGCTAGAAGATCATAAACAATACCCATTAGAGAAGAGGCTTCTAGAGAGCCTGAACTTCTAACTCTGATACCCTTCCCCATCTACTCTAAGACAATCTTATCCATTTCAGCGACTCAACAATGTTGATTTAAATGGGATAATATCTCGTTTTAACACTCATCAGGCAGCCAAGTGACAAGCCAAGAGTGGATATGAAAGAGACCTTAGTAATACTAAACTATCTGAAATTAAGATATTCCCCTTCATTTAAATATTAAATTCTATTGTCCAGGATTAAAGGCATCTGAAGTTTAGGTCAATTTTTTAAAGGGGGTTACTATAATCTTTAACAGCCTGCTTTCTTTTTTAATTAAAGTGTAATTGATGTACAACATTATATTAATTTCAGGTGTTTAGCACCTATTTTATTTAGTTAGCCTGTGAACAATACGTATTAAAATATTACCAACTCAAACTGATAGGTGTGAGTCACCAGTCTAAGTAAGAAGATCCAGTAGGCATCCCCCCAAGTCCATGTTCACTTCACTACTTTCATATACATATCTAGTCAGACCAGGTTTCTTCAGATGATTAAACAGTTTGTGCTCTTGAGCATTTTAAACGTTCCCCTCTTCTACCTACCATCTTGCCTACACAACAGAATGTACAGTATTTGTTAAGAACATTATTTCTCCGGCAACACTGGTCCATGCCTAGACTAAACCTAGCTTCCTGCCTGACCCTGCAGTGAGAGGACCAAGAGTAACTTCACTAAAACTTTTATTTTCCAAGGCAAAATACCAAAAAATGTTTGGTGTTTGGGGAAAAGTTCCTTTTCATTGTAACTGGAACTATAATGTTCAAAGTTTGATAGCAGTGCTAACTTTCCACTTTGATATAATGCTCCCTTTCAGTACTTTCCCTTTCCATTCTGTTTCTAAATTTCTGATTATGAAGGTGATATCAGGTGATTTCAATTCTTCTTAAGGATGGAAAAAGCTAGAAAATAGAAGTATGTATTCTAGCCCTTTAAAAAATACATCTTGAGTTCAAATCCAGAGCTTGCAACTTGCAGGTGATCACAGGCAAGCTCCTCAACTTCATGCCTTAGTTTCTGCATATGAAAACAGAGGTAGTAAAACATGACCTGGATGGACATTAGAACGATTAAAACGTCTTGTAAAGTGTTTGACACAAAGTAGGCACCCCATCAATATTAGGTATTTTTCTCCCCTACTTTCCATTTCTCCTTATACATATCTATATCCCTTTGACAATATTCTACTGATATTTTTACCTGATATGCTTATTGATCTAGAAGGCAGCACAGTACAGGGGTTAAGAATGAAGACTCAAGCCAGGCTTCTGAGGTTCAAATACAGGCTATGCTACTCACAAGCCCTGGAGCCTAGAGCAAGTTATTTAACTTTTCTGTGCCTTAGTTTATCCATTAGTGAAATGGGGATTGTAATAGCAACCTACCCATAGAGTAACTGGGAAGACTTCAAACATTTAATACAGCATCTGGCACACAGTAGAAACTCAACAAGAGTTAGTTATCATTATTATTAATATCTATATATCTTGCTCCTACTTTAAGTTTAATCACAAAAAAAATTCAAATGAGTAACAGAAATAAAAGTTAATTTACTTTTTTTGTTTAAAAAAATGCTTTTCATATGCTGCACATGTAGCAAATTATACAAATTATTCAAAGGGAACTTTTTTTTGTTGTTTTTTGCCACGCTATGCAGCTTGAGGGATCTTAGTTGCCTGACCAGGGATTGAACCCGTGTCCTCAGCAATGAAAGTGCAGACCTAACCACTTGACCGACAGGGAATTCCCTAAGGGAACATTTTTCAAACCTCATGGGGTAGCAACTAAATTTAACTCTTTAGCACTGAACTGAGAAACAACAAGCAAGGACTACATAATGCCAGCAACATGTTAACATCAGATTTAAATAGGTGATTAAGTTTTAGTTCATGTCGCTAATGTTTTTGTACATGATTCACTTAAGGTCTTTTTAAAAGACAAATTATAGGGGTTGAGGAGGAGAAGAAATGGGGAATTATTGTTTAATGGGTAGAGTTTAATTTCTGCAAGATGAAAAGTTCTGGAGATCTGTTGCACAACAATGTAAATATACTTGACACTACTGAACTGTACACTTAAAAATGGTTAAGGTGGTACATTTTATGTTATGTGTTTTCTACCACAATTTTAAAAATAAATTAAATTGTAAGATACTTTTGGACTACATTAAGGCTGACAGCCATATGTCTAAGATGAAGAACAGATCAGAAGGAATTTTCAAAGAATTTTAACTACATTGATGTATTATGTGTTCACTAACTGTTTTCCAGCATCCAATCTTCTCTCCACCCATGCTTTTTATTCTCTTGTATTTCTCACATAGTCTCTCATGCCCTATCTTATAATAGGTACTAAGTAAACACTTATACTTTCAAATAAAGAAAAATTTAAGAGTATCCATTTCAAAACCGAAAGAGTCTGGATTTGGGAAAGCAGCTGAAGAAAACTCAGGACAAAAAAAATGTTATAAACCTAGACGAGCAAACTCCTTTCACTTAACAAAGAGAAATACGAATTAACCTATAATTTATATTCCAAGTGGGAAACGAATCAGGAAAATATATAAGCCAAAAAACAGTCACTTTCCAGGACTTAGCCCTTAGTGATAAAGACCGGATTCATATCACAAGATGAAAAAAAACAAAACAAAATCACAAAGGGAAATAATATGAAAAGGAAATAAAATGATGGACTTTCCTGACATGAGTTCTCTGACCCAGGCCAGAAGGAGTTCTGTGGTACCTTTAAAAGTGTTTAAAAGTGGCACCACTCCCAAGGAAAATGAAATTAGGAACTTATCCACCCAAGTAAGGCATATAAACAATCAGATCCTCTTTTAAAACAATACAAAGTTACTATGTCTCATCCCAATGGAAGCCTTTTTTATTAAAAAATCGATGGAATCATTGCTCCTTTCCTCCACATTTCCCTTAGTAAGTAAATGTGGCAAAGAAAAAAAGAAACATAAGTTAACAATTCTACATTTCATTCTAGTGGGTGTGATTCTTTTTAAAATGTCATTTATAATCAGAAATCAGCAAAATCTGATTTAGGTATCATGGATGTCATCCATGGCACGTTTGAGAATGTTTTCATAGAATGCTCAGTGAAAATGCCTTGCTTATCTGAGCTCACTTGTCCTACAAAAACCTAAATTCCTCCTGGGAAAGGCTAGAGGCCTCAGATCCTTGTCAGCTCTATGGCACAACAAATTTAAACCTAGAGCTCAGCTTGGACTCAGCAAACAATATCACATTTTCTAGAATGTACAGGAAACAAGGGAGTCTCCTCAACTCCATTTAGAAGTAAGATTTTATGGTTTGTATTTACCTATAGAAGGTGGGTCAAGATGGTTTGGTCAATCATTGTGCAGCTGGCTATTTTAAACCCATCATGGAAGGTTTTCATATTTATGAAATCACTAATTTTAATTACGACACACATACAAAAAGTTAGCACTTATAGTGTATTACTCTTTCCCATAAATGGGTTTTACCTCTAAAACAGACCTATAATGAATAATAAATGCTCCATAAGTTAAAAGTTGGGGCCGTAATGATTCTTCCCATCTACCTGTGAGTAAAAAGACTGAACCAAGAAAAGATCCATTCTACTGGGAGAAAAAAAATGAAGAGAAATACTTAGTCTCCTTCACATTTAATGCATAGAGGAAATTTGTTTTAATACCATCATATATCTTTAGGAAAACAGAATAAAAGGATTCCAAGAAAGTATTATGGTAAGATTATTATATATTATCTCTTATTCACAGAATTTCTAACACTCGTTTGGTCTGATTAGCTTCAGTTATAAAATACGTTAAGTACATAAATGGTTGAACTAAAACACAACACCTGCCCCACCTCCATTTTGTGTCAGTGATGCCCTCACATTGACCTTTAAAAGGCTGGTACCATACAGAGCACACAGTTACAGATACGTAAGTGAATGGACCCTCAACGTGTCCATTAAATTTCGTGAAATATTTATTTTGTCTATTTTGGCTTTACAAGACTCCTTAAGGCTCTTAAGTAGCTCTAAATGATATGAACATGAAGTCAGAATTGAAAACAGGTATAGCCTTTTCCCTCCAAAATTCTAGCATTTTCCAAATCACAAACATTTACTTCCCAATGTCCCATACTGGGATAGGATAAGGTCCACCTTATTAAGTAATGAAAGAGCTTTTCATTAATTCATTCATTCAACAAACACTTACTGAATGCTTAGCATAAGCCAGGCACTATTCTAGTTGCTTGGGATTTTATCAGCAAAGAAAACAAAAATCCCTATCTTCATGGAATTTATAATCTAGTGGAAAGTGGAGCCAGGTAATAAACAATAGAAATAATAATAAATGTTAGAAGATAAAATGTGCTATGGAAAACAAAAAGAGTACAGCAGAAGAGTGCCAAGAGTGCCAGGGGACCTATTTTACACCCACCAGGATGGCAATAAGACAGACAGATAATAGCAAATACTGCCCAGAGTATGGAGAAATTGGAACCCTCATACACTGCTGGTGGGAATGTAAAATGATGCAGTTGCTTTGGAAAACAGTCTTGGCAGTTCCTCAAAATGTTAAACATTGAATTATCATACAACTCAGCAATTCCATGTCTAGTTATATAACCAAGAGAAGTGAAAACATGCAGCCACAGAAAAACTTATACACAAACGTTCACAGCAGCATTATTCATAATAGCCAGTAATAGAAACAACTCAAATGTTCATCAACTGGTGGATAGCTAAAGTGTGGTTTATTCATACAATGGAACACTATTTGATAATAAAAAGAAATTAAGTCTTGATACATATCACAACATGGACGAACCTTGAAAACATTATGCTAAGTGAAAGGAGCCAGTCACAAAGACCACGTATTTATTACATGATTCCATTTTCATGAACATCAGGAATAGGCAACCCTATAGAGACAGAAAATAGAGCTGGGGGTTTGGGAGGAAAATGGGGAGTGACTCCTAATGGAATGGGGTTTCTTTTTAGGATGATGAAAGAGTTTAAAGTTGATTGTGGTGATGGTTGCATAGCTGTGACTATTACTTAAAGGGATAACCTTTATTACTTAAAACCACTGCATTAAATGGGTGAATTGCATGGTATATGAGTTGTATTTTAACAAAGCTGTTAAAAAAAGAGTGCTGGGGGATAGAAAGATTCAATATAGGAAGATCAAGGTGGATCTCATTGAGAAGTTAGAATGTGAACATGGATTTCAATAAAGGAGATGAGGTAGTTGGTTAACCATAAAGAAATTTGGAGGAAGAGCCTCCCTTTGTTTTCCATTTCAAAGCACCAGAGGTCCTATCAAAACTCACCCAAGATAAAAGAGGTAACCTGAATAGTCCTATAGCTGTTAAAGAAATAAATTTGCAGTTTAAAATCTTTTTTAAAAAGAAACCTTCAGGCCCAGATCGCTTCAGTGGTGAATTCTATCAAATATTTAAGGAAGAAATAACACCAATTCTGCATAATCTTTTCCAGGAATAGAAGGGGAGGAGAGAGTTCCCAACTCATTCTATGGGGTCAGCATCACCTTGATACCAAAACAAGGCAAAGATAGTACAAGAAAAGAAACCTACAGACCAATATCATGAATCTTTAACAAAATATTATTAAACAAAATCCAGCAACATATAAAAAGAATAATATACCACAACTCAGGGGGGTTTATCCCAGGAATGCATAATTAGTTTAATATTAAAAAAAATCGAGGAGGATTAACCAAGATGGCGGAGTAGAAGGACGTGCTCTCACTGCCTCTTGCGAGAGCACCAGAATCACAACTGGCTGCTGGACAATCATCGACAGGAAGACACTGGACCTCACCAAGGAGGATACCCCACATCCAAGGACAGAGGAGAAGCCACAGTGAGACGGTAGGAGGGGCGCAATCAGAGTAAAATCAAATCCCATAACTGCTGGGTGGGTGACTCACAGACTGGCGAGCACTTATACCACAGAAGTCCACCCACTGGAGTGAACGTTCTGAGTCCCACGTCAGGCTTCCCAACCTGGGGGTCCGGCAATGGGAGTAGGAATTCATAGAGAATCAGACTTTGAAGCCTAGTGGGAATTGATTGCAGGACTTCGACAGGACTGGGGGAAACAGAGACCCCACTCTTGGAGGGCGTACACAAAATAGTGTGTGCATCGGGACCCAGGGGAAGGAGCAGTGACCCTGGGGGAGACTGAACCAGACATAACTGCTGGTGTTGGGGGGGTCTCCTGCAGAGGCGGGGGCTGGCTCTGTTTCACCGTGGGGACAAGGACACTGGCAGCCGAGGTTCTGGGAAGTACTCCTTGGTGTGAGCCCTCCCAGAGTCTGCCATTAGCCCCACCAAAGAGCCCGGGTAGGCTCCAGTGTTGGGTTGCCTCAGGCAAAACAACCAACAGGGAGGGAACCCAGCCCCACCCAGCAACAGTCAAGTGGATTAAAGTTTTACGGAGCTCTGACCACCACAGCAACAGTCAGCTCTACCCACCTCCAGAGCCTCCCATCAAGCCTCTTAGATAGCCTCAACCACCAGAGGGCAGACAGCAGAAGCAAGAAAAACTACAGTCCTGCAGCCTGTGGAACAGAAACCACATTTACAGAAAGATAGACAAGATGAAAAGGCAGAGGGCTATATACCAGATGAAGGAACAAGAAAAAACCCCAGAAAAACAACTAAATGAAGTGGAGATAGGCAACCTTCCAGAAAAAGAATTCAGAATAATGATAGTGAAGATGATCCAGGACCTTGGAATAAGAATGGAGGCAAAGACTGAGAAGATGCAAGAAATGATTAACAAAGACCTAGAAGAATTAAAGAACAAACAAACAGAGATGACCAATACAATAACTGAAATGAAAACTACACTAGAAGGAATCAATAGTAGAATAACTGAGGCAGAAGAACGGATAAGTGACCTGGAAGACAGAATGGTGGAATTCACTGCTGCGGAACAGACTAAAGAAAAAAGAATGAAAAGAAATGAAGACAGCCTAAGAGACCTCTGAGACAACATTAAACGCAACAACATTCGCATTATAGGGGTTCCAGAAGGAGAAGAGAGAGAGAAAGGACCAGAGAAAATATTTGAAGAGATTATAGTCGAAAACTTCCCTAACATGGGAAAGGAAATAGCCACCCAAGTCCAGGAAGCGCAGAGAGTCCCATACAGGATAAACCCAAGGAGAAGCACGCTGAGACACATAGTAATCAAAGTGGCAAAAATTAAAGACAAAGAAAAATTATTGAAAGCAGCAAGGGAAAAACGACAAATAACATACAAGGGAACTCCCATAAGGTTAACAGCTGATTTCTCAGCAGAAACTCTACAAGCCAGAAGGGAGTGGCATGATATACTTCAAGTGATGAAAGGGAAGAACCTACAACCAAGATTACTCTACCCGGCAAGGATCTCATTTAGATTTGATGGAGAAATCAAAAGCTTTACAGACAAGCAAAAGCTAAGAGAATTCAGCACCACCAAACCAGCTCTACAACAAATGCTAAAGGAACTTCTCTAAGTGGGAAACACAAGAGAAGAAAAAGACCTACAAAAACAAACCCAAAACAATTAAGAAAATGGTCATAGGAACATACATATCGATAATTACCTTAAACGTGAATGGATTAAATGCTCCAGCCAAAAGACACAGGCTTGCTGAATGGATACAAAAACAAGACCCATATATATGCTGTCTACAAGAGACCCACTTTAGACCTAGGGACACATACAGACTGAAAGTGAGGGGATGGAAAAAGATATTCCATGCAAATGGAAATCAAAAGAAAGCTGGAGTAGCTATACTCATATCAGATAAAATAGACTTTAAAATAAAGAATGTTACAAGAGACAAGGAAGGACACTACATAATGATCAAGGGATCAATCCAAGAAGAAGATATAACAATTATAAATATATATGCACCCAACATAGGAGCACCTCATTACATAAGGCAACTGCTAACAGCTCTAAAAGAGGAAATTGACAGTAACACAATAATAGTGGGGGACTTTAACACCTCACTTACACCAATGGACAGATCATCCAAAATGAAAATAAATAAGGAAACAGAAGCTTTAAATGACACAATAGACCAGATAGATTTAATTGATATTTATAGGACATTCCATCCAAAACCAGCAGATTACACTTTCTTCTCAAGTGCACATGGAACATTCTCCAGGATAGATCACATCTTGGGTCACAAATCAAGCCTCAGTAAATTTAAGAAAATTGAAATCATATCAAGCATCTTTTCTGACCACAACGCTATGAGATCAGAAATGAATTACAGGGGAAAAAACGTAAAAAACACAAACACATGGAGGCTAAACAATACGTTACTAAATAACCAAGAGATCACTGAAGAAATCAAAGAGGAAATCAAAAAATACCTAGAGACAAATGACAATGAAAACACGACAACCCAAAACCTATGGGATGCAGCAAAAGCAGTTCTAAGAGGGAAGTTTATAGCTATACAAGCCTACCTAAAGAAACAAGAAAAATCTCAAGTAAACAATCTAACCTTACACCTAAAGAAACTAGAGAAAGAAGAACAAACAAAACCCAAAGTTAGCAGAAGGAAAGAAATCATAAAGATCAGAGAGGAAATAAATGAAATAGAAACAAAGAAAACAATAGCAAAGATCAATAAAACTAAAAGCTGGTTCTTTGAGAAGATAAACAAAATTGATAAGCCATTAGCCAGACTCATCAAGAAAAAGAGGGAGAGGACTCAAATCAATAAAATCAGAAATGAAAAAGGAGAAGTTACAACAGACACCGCAGAAATACAAAGCATCCTAAGAGACTACTACAAGCAACTTTATGCCAATAAAATGGACAACCTGGAAGAAATGGACAAATTCTTAGAAAGGTATAACCTTCCAAGACTGAACCAGGAAGAAGCAGAAAATATGAACAGACCAATCACAAGTAATGAAATTGAAACTGTGATTAAAAATCTTCCAACAAACAAAAGTCCAGGACCAGATGGCTTCACAGGTGAATTCTATCAAACATTTAGCGAAGAGCTAACACCTATCCTTCTCAAACTCTTCCAAAAAATTGCAGAGGAAGGAACACTCCCAAACTCATTCTATGAGGCCACCATCACCCTGATACCAAAACCAGACAAAGACACTACAAAAAAAGAAAATTACAGACCAATATCACTGATGAATATAGATGCAAAAATCCTCAACAAAATACTAGCAAACAGAATCCAACAACACATTAAAAGGATCATACACCACGATCAAGTGGGATTTATCCCAGGGATGCAAGGATTCTTCAATATACGCAAATCAATCAATGTGATACACCATATTAACAAATTGAAGAATAAAAACCATATGATCATCTCAATAGATGCAGAAAAAGCTTTTGACAAAATTCAACACCCATTTATGATAAAAACTCTCCAGAAAGTGGGCATAGAGGGAACCTACCTCAACATAATAAAGGCCATATATGACAAACCCACAGCAAACATCATTCTCAACGGTGAAAAACTGAAAGCATTTCCTCTAAGATCAGGAACGAGACAAGGATGTCCACTCTCACCACTATTATTCAACATAGTTCTGGAAGTCCTAGCCACGGCAATCAGAGAAGAAAAAGAAATAAAAGGAATACAAATTGGAAAAGAAGAAGTAAAACTGTCACTGTTTGCAGATGACATGATACTATACATAGAGAATCCTAAAACTGCCACCAGAAAACTGCTAGAGCTAATTAATGAATATGGTAAAGTTGCAGGATACAAAATTAATGCACAGAAATCTCTTGCATTCCTATACACTAATGATGAAAAATCTGAAAGAGAAATTATGGAAACACTCCCATTTACCATTGCAACAAAAAGAATAAAATACCTAGGAATAAACCTACCTAGGGAGACAAAACACCTGTATGCAGAAAACTATAAGACACCGATGAAAGAAATTAAAGATGATACCAACAGATGGAGAGATATACCATGTTCTTGGATTGGAAGAATCAACATTGTGAAAATGACTATACTACCCAAAGCAATCTACAGATTCAATGCAATCCCTATCAAATTACCAATGGCATTTTTTACGGAGCTAGAACAAATCATCTTAAAATTTGTATGGAGACACAAAAGACCCCGAATAGCCAAAGCAGTCTTGAGGGAAAAAAACGAAGCTGGAGGAATCAGACTGCCTGACTTCAGACTATACTACAAAGCTACAGTAATCAAGACAATATGGTACTGGCACAAAAACAGAAACATAGATCAATGGAACAAGATAGAAAGCCCAGAGATAAACCCACGCACCTATGGTCAACTAATCTATGACAAAGGAGGCAAAGATATACAATGGAGAAAAGACAGTCTCTTCAATAAGTGGTGCTGGGAAAACTGGACAGCTACATGTAAAAGAATGAAATTAGAATACTCCCTAACACCATACACAAAAATAAACTCAAAATGGATTAGAGACCTAAATGTAAGACTGGACACTATAAAACTCTTAGAGGAAAACATAGGAAGAACACTCTTTGACATAAATCACAGCAAGATCTTTTTTGATCCACCTCCTAGAGTAATGGAAATAAAAACAAAAATAAACAAATGGGACCTAATGAAACTTCAAAGCTTTTGCACAGCAAAGGAAACCATAAACATGACGAAAAGACAACCCTCAGAATGGGAGAAAATATTTGCAAACAAATCAACGGACAAAGGATTAATCTCCAAAATATATAAACAGCTCATTCAGCTCAATATTAAAGAAACAAACACCCCAATCCAAAAATGGGCAGAAGACCTAAATAGACATTTCTCCAAAGAAGACATACAGATGGCCACAAAGCACATGAAAAGATGCTCAACATCACTAATTATTAGAGAAATGCAAATCAAACCTACAATGAGGTATCACCTCACACCAGTTAGAATGGGCATCATCAGAAAATCTACAAACAACAAATGCTGGAGAGGGTGTGGAGAAAAGGGAACCCCTTGCACTGTTGGTGGGAATGTAAATTGATACGGCCACTATGGAGAACAATATGGAGGTTCCTTAAAAAACTAAAAATAGAATTACCATATGACCCAGCAATCCCACTACTGGGCATATACCCAGAGAAAACCGTAATTCAAAAAGACACATGCACCCGAATGTTCATTGCAGCACTATTTACAATAGCCAGGTCATGGAAGCAACCTAAATGCCCATCAACAGACGAATGGATAAAGAAGTTGTGGTACATATATACAATGGAATATTACTCAGCCATAAAAAGGAACGAAATTGAGTCATTTGTTGAGACGTGGATGGATCTAGAGACTGTCATACAGAGTGAAGTAAGTCAGAAAGAGAAAAACAAATATCGTATATTAACACATGTATGTGGAACCTAGAAAAATGGTACAGATGAGCCGGTTTGCAGGGCAGAAGTTGAGACACAGATGTAGAGAACAGACATATGGACACCAAGGGGGGAAAATAGCGGTGGGGTGGGGATGGTGGTGTGCTGAATTGGGCGATTGGGATTGACATGTATACACTGATGTGTATAAAATTGATGACTAATAAGAACCTGCAGTATAAACAAACAAACAAAACAACTAATACTAAACTTTCATTGGGTTATTTGTATGGAAATATGTTAATATAAATGTTTCAGACATTACATGAAATTTCTAAAAATCGTATATGTTCTGGTATAATGTTATAAGTCATAATCCTAGTTATTACTTTAAAATGTATATCTCAGAAATAACTAATTTTCTTGTCAACTGCATTATTATGAACTTTCATCAAATCTTTAACCGTGGTCATTTTTAAGTCTTTTGTCATTTACAGACAGTTCTGGGTGTACTCTGATGCTTTTGTAAATATGTTCCTATAAAAGGGTTTCATCTTCAGTAAATTCATGGAAAAGACTCTGACAAGTACAGGTTTCTGGTACCTGACTGTACTGCTGAACTGAATGAATAAGCATTTTCAGAACTCTAATGAAAAACTGATGAGCTCATAAAAGTGCTAACAAAAGATCAAGATGAAAAAAAAAATTAATTACATGGGACTGAGTGAACTGATGAGGATGAGTATAATTTTTGTGACTTTCTGTTTGAATTTAAAAAAAAGAAAAAATCCCACAAGGACTCAGAGGCAAAGAATATACAAATCAATTTTCACTGCAAAGTAAAGGAGCTGTTACAGTGGAGGATTACTGGACTGAATGTCAATATTATGACATAGTATGAGTGTGTTTCATGTTTGGTAATTGCAATCATTGTTGCTTTTGTTGTGGTCATCCATGTACAATGCTTGGTGTCAGTCTATTTATCTCTTGTAAAAATAAAATACAGTGTGTGTGGAAAAAAAAAATCTATCAATGTAATCAAGCATAATAATAGTCTAAAGAAGAAAAACTACATGATCATATGAATCGATACAGAAAAAAAATCTGAGAAATTCAGCATCTTTTCCCTTATTTATTTATTTTTGGCTGTGTCAGGTCTTAGCTGCGGCACACAGGATCTTTGTTGAGGAATGCGGGATCTTTTCGATAAGGCGAGAGGTCTGCTTGGGTTTCTCTCTAGTTGCGGCGCGCAGGCTTCTCTCTAGTTGTGGCGTGCGGGTTTTCTCTCTCTAGTTGTGGCACGTGGGCTCTGTAGTTTGCGGCTTGCGGGCTCTCTGGTTGAGGAGCACGAGCTCAATAGTTGTGGGACGTGGGCTTAGTTGCCCCGCGGCATGTAGGATCTTAGTTCCCCAACCAGGGATCGAACCTGCGTCCCCTGCATTGGAAGGCGGATTCTTTACCACTGGACCACCAGAGAAGTCCCTCAACATCTTTTCATAATATCATAATATCTTACAAAATCAAGCATTAAAGGGAACTTCATCCTGATAAAGTACATTTACAAAAAACCTTCAGCTAACATCATACTTAATGAATGCTTCCCTGTAAGAATGGAAACAAGGCAAGGATCTCCCCTTTCACCACTCCTATTTACTATCATACTGGAAGCCCTAGCTAGTGCAAAAGGGCGAGAAATGAAATGAAAGGCAGAGATATTGGAAAGGATGAAACCACCCCTACTTACAGATGACATAATTATCTACATTAAAAAATCATAAGGAATTTTACTAGAATCAATAAGTAAGTTTAGCAAGGTAGCATGATACAATTGTATTTCTATAAACTAGCAATGAACAACTGGAAAAAATTTTTTTAAATATATGTCATTTACAGTAGTTTTTTAAAAAAAGAAAGAACAGGAAAGAAATACTTAGGAATAAACCTAATACTGTTTTCTAAAAACTTCTAAGCACAAATGAAAGAAACAGATGAGCTAACTAAATGGAGAGACATATCAATTCACAGATTAGAAGATTCAGCGTAGTAAAGATATCAGTTCTACCTAAACTGCAATATAGATTTAATGTAATTCCAATAAAAATTTCAGTAGGAAATTTTGAGAATATAAACAAGCTGATTGTGAAATTTATCTGAAAAAGCAAAGAAACTAGATTAGTTAAAGCAATTTTGAAAATGAAGAATAAAGTTGGAGAAATCACAGTACCTAATTTTCAGGCCTATAAAGCTACAGTAATCAAGACAGCATGATATTGGTGAAGGAACAGATACACAGATTAAGAGCACAAATAGTCCAGAAATAGACCCACACAAATGTAGGTCTTAATTTTTGATAAAGACTATGTGGCCAATTAATTTTTGACAAAGCTGTAAAGGCAGTTCAATGGAGAAAGAATAGCTTTTTCAACAAATGCTCTTGAAAGTTTTTTTTTTCCTGCACATGAATGTTCACAGCAGCTTTATTTGTAATAAAAGTTCTTATACATGATACCAAAAGCATGATCCTAAAAGAAAGAAGTGATAAACTGTACCTCATCAACAGGATGACTTTTGCTCTGTAAATGACACTGTTACAGAATGGAAAGACAAGCTACAGTCTGGCAGAAAATATCTTTAATAACATATCTAACAAAGGCATCATACATATCTAGACCATATAAAGTACTCTCGAAACTCAACATTAAGGAAACAACTCAAAAAAATTGGCCAGAAGACTTGAACACACTTTTACCAAAGAAGAGTATATGGAAGAAAATATGCTTATTGTTTTTTTTAATGATGAAAAGGCAATTTAATGGGGAAAGGATGGTCTTTTCAAAAAATGGTATTGAAAAAACTGGATATTTATACGCAAGAAATGAATTTTGACCTAAACCTTATACCTTACATAAAAAATAACATAAAGCTGATCAGGGGAATTCCCTGGCTGTCCAGTGGGTAGGACTCCCTGCTTTCATGGCTGAGGACCTGGGTTCAATCCCTGGTGGGGGAACTAAGATCCCACAAGCTGCGTGGCAGGGCCAAAAACAACAAAACAAAACAAAACAAAACAAAAACTAATCACAGATCTAAATGTAACACACTAAACTATAAAACTTTTAGAAGAAATTATAGGAGAAAATTTTTGTGGCCTGGGGTTAGGCAAAGACACCACCTACAGACTGGGAGAAAATATTTCAAATCACATATCTGACAAAGAACTTGTATCCAGAATATATAAAGAATTCTCAAAATGCAACAATACGAAAACAAACAACCCAATTACAAAACAGGCAAAATACTTAAACAGAAACTTTACCAAAGAGGATATATGTACAGCAGATAAGCACATGAAAAGAAATTGATCATAATTAGCCATTAGGGAAATGCAAATTAAAACCATGACAAAATTCTACTACATACCTTCTAGAATGGCTAAAATAAAAAATAATGACAGCACATCCATGTTCACAGTAGCACCACTCACAATAGCCAAGAGGTGGAAGCAACCCAAGTGTCCACTGACTGATGAATGGATAAACAAAATGCGGTATGTATGCAAAGAAACACGATGCAGTCTTAAAAAAGAGGGAAAAGCTGTCACACGCTTTAACATGAATAAACTTTGAGGATATTATGCTAAATGAAATAAAAGTCATAAAAAGACAACTTCCGTATGGTTCCACTTATACGAAGTATCTAATGTAGTCAAATTCATAGATACAGAAAGTAGAATGGTGATCACCAGGCACTGGGGAGAGGGGGTAAAGGGGAATTGTTTAATAAGTATAGAATTGCAGTTCTATAAAATGAAAAAGTTCTGGAGATTTGTTTTATAACAATGTAAATATATTTTACTCCTGAACGATACACATTTTAAAAAATGGTTAAGATTGTAAAATTTATGATATGTTTTCATCACAATAAAAGAAATTAACAATGATAATACTAAGTGCTGACAAGGATGTGGAACAACTGGAACTTTCTGACACTGCTGGTAGGAATGCACAACTCTGGAAAATAGTTTGGTAATTGCTTATAAAGTTAAAAATGCATTTAACATATGACCCAAAAATCTACTCCTACATATTTTCCCTAGAGGAATGAAAACTTTTGTCACACGAAAACCTTTACATGAATGTCAATAGCAGCTCTACTCATAATTACCCCAAACTGGAAAAAATCCAGATGTCCTTCAACAGGTGAACAAATAAATAAACTATGGTACAGTCATACCAAAGAATACTACCTAACAATCACAAGGAATAACTGATATATGCAACAACCTGGATGAACCTCAGAGGTGCTAAGCTAAGTGAAAGAAGCCAGTCTCAAAAGATTTCACGCTGAATGATTGCAAGTTTAATGACATACTTGAAACAACAAAATGATGGTGAAGAAAAACAGAGCAGTTGTTGCCAGAGGTTAGGAGTTCAGGGGGTGGGTGGAGAGGAGGTAGGGCAGGACCATAAAAGGACAGCCCAAGCGAGATTTTGGGAGTGATGGAACTGTGATATATGCTGATTATGGTGGCAGTTACTCAAAACTATACATGTATTAAAATTCATAGAACTGTACACACATACATACATATACACACACGCACACACAATAAAACAAACAGAAAAAACACAAGAGTGGTGAATGACCATGAAAATGACCTCTTCTGATAAAGTCCTGGTCACAAATGCAGTGACAGAGTATGAACTAGCTGGTGGTTCCTTTGTATGTCTGCCTCTCACATAAGCCAACCACCGCCACTTCTAAGAAAATCTCGGGAGTCCACCAGCAGAGTTGTCAGGAAGAATAAGAATATCTTCCTGCCGACTATAGGCTTATTGACCCAAGACCACAGTCCAAAAGAGAGGCAAGGCAGGGAGAAGTTTTGGAAAAATCAAAATCCTATTTGTGTTTTCTGAAAGGGCTATCGTTTGACATCGCAAGCACAGACCACTGCTCGGTGAAAAGCTTCATTCCTAGGGGCCCAGTTTGCTGGGGAAAGTTTACAGGAAATGTTTCCAAGAGGAGCTGCCAAAAAACTGACTACAGGTAACCTCAAGACCCAGGGGTCTGGACTGCAGAAACCATTCCAGTGATCTCTTGGCTATGACCTTTGCTTTTCTTCCTTGGAGAGGAGCCATCAGTGGGCGAGCTATAAACACAAGCAATTTTCACATAAGGGAAAGTAAAGGACTTGGGGAACATCTCCCTTTGCTTTGGAAAAGGTGAACGCCATCTAGAAGGAAAGGAAAAATAATACAGTTAAGGAAGATACAAAGAGAAATGTTTTGAGGAAGAAAACAGGAATCAAAACAGCAGTTGAGAGGCTGAGAGGAAGAAAACGTTAACACAAAGGAGAGGGGAAAAGCTGATGAGCTGTGTGGATCTGGAGCTGGACAGCAGGTCAGAGAGACAGGGGAGAACAGTGGCACCAGACACACCAAAGCAAAGAGCAAAGGACAAAGTTCATGAGCCTGGGAATTTTCACTTTCTGTCAACTCTTGGACCCCCAGTGCATAGAACAGATCTGGGCTCACAGTAGGAGATCAGTGACTATTTGCTGTACGAATGAACAAGAAGGGAGAGATGAGAGCTGGCAGGAGGAGTCCAACGGTAGTCACTGAGGAGCTCGCACTGATATGCGTGGCCCACGTGGCCCACCAGAAGGAAGGCTGGCTTTTTGTAATTTTTTTTTAGGGACTTCCCTGGAGTACCAGTGGCTAAGATTCCGCACTCCCAATGCAGGGGCCCCCGGTTTGATCCCTGGTCAGGGAACAAGATCCCACATGCCACAACTAAGAGTTCGCATGCCACAACTGAAGATCCCGCACACAGCAACGAAGATCCCGCCTGCTGCAACTAAGACTGGATGCAGCCAAATAAATAAATTTTTTTTTTTAAAAAGAATTGCTTTAAAAAAATGTGTTTTTTAGGACATGAAGAAGGGCATGCCAAGATGTCGCAAACCCTCCTCTATTGATTTTTTAAAAACAGGAATAATTGTCTTCCCTGGAAGCAATCAGAAGCCCCATCTAGTCAGAAGTTCTGAGGAAGAAACAGGAAGGTGTGGAAGGCTGGGTGTGTTTTTCTTCTCTTCTGGCTGAAGATCATGATATGCAAAGACTGCACAAAGACTGTGAACAGCCATTTGAATTGATGGTGTCAGAGATGAAGGCTGATTTTTCTGGACCATAACATCCATACAATAATGCCAGGCCTGGCAGGACTCGGGGTCCGTTTCATGAATATGGAAGTGATATGCTGGGCGGAGACTGACTGAATTGGCCTACTGAAGTTGAATGAGGGAGGAAGGAAAAAAACCCAGATAATAGCATAAGATCAGGTATCATGGAGGATAGCAGCGAAGACAGAAAAAAACAGCAGTGAAGAATTCTAGTGCTTTCAGAGCAAATAGAATCCAAGAAGTGTTGGCACAATATGAATGGGTGCAGAAACAGAAGAGGAGTAATAAAAAAAGGCACGTGAGGTGTCAGCACAAGAAAGTAACTTTTGAGACATGGTGGGACAGGATTCTGGATGACTCAAAGGAGACAGATCTGATACAAAAGGGAGGTCTAACATCAGGAGGGAGCATACCTCGCCAGACACTATCATATTGTTATAAGGGGGTGAAACAGATCACCCAGCTAGGAGGATCTGGGTGATGTTTTTCTATATACAGAACATTAAATGAGCAGAAATGTAATATGGGCTATTAATGGGGGACTTTCAATTCCCTAGACATTTATAAGACACTTAATTCTTACTGAAAAATTCTTACCATTTTAATAACAAGATGAATTCTTATTCTGGACATTGATTCTAAATATTAAAAATGTGATTGGTAAAGTGCAATAATAAGAACTTGGGGGAAAGTCACTATGTTATCTTGGCATGAAAATAGCCAAGACTGGGAAGTATGGCCAGACTCACAAGCTACCTTGTGGGCTCTATGAAAGGCAGGCACCTACCGTGTTAGGCTTGTTCCTCACAGTGACCCCAGCACCTGCTGCATTAGGTCTCGTACTCAATAAAAACTAACTGAATAACCTAGACAATTTAGTATGGTGAGAAACTCTAAACTGAAAATAGATCAAGGGGATGAAAGAACTTTAAAAAAAGATGGGAGGACCATCATGTACCAATGTGATTAGGAGATAGATAGATAGGTAGATAGATAGATAGACAGACAGGTAGATAGATAGATTAGTACCAGGGGATAGTTAGAAAACCTGGAGAGAATTTGTTTCAGGTCAATATAAAAGAAAACTTCCTCAATAATGAGAGCTAGGAATTAGGAGCTCAGGAAGAAGCTGAATGACTATATCTTATCAGGCTTGCTGGAGACAAAAGGTATTCCTGCCCTGGAGACAGACCTAGATGACTGGTTAGGTCCTTTACAACCCTGAAATTCTCAACTTCAACTGAAAACTCAGAAGGTGTTTTGCCACTGTAACAATAAACAGTGTTTGGCTGTATTTGGAGGAATGAGTCTTAACAGTACCAGGCTTCAGGTGTATCATGGATTAAACTGAATTTTGTAAATTAACATGGGAATTTACTTATCATTCCTTGTAATCTAACCAAGCGGTATGGGGACACCATTAACATGTAAGTTAAGGACCGTCTGAACACTGAGGCAATAACGCATTGTTTCAACTTATAAAGGCGTTCTTTGTAGAACCTGAAACTTGGATCCACCAAAAAACATCAACATATGAGGTATTCTAAACTTGGACTCCATGAAGCTAGCTTTCTGATCACCTGTCAGAATCTGGCTCTTAGATTTGAATTTAAGAAAGGAAGCCATAATGAAACATTTGTATTACAGAGTTAAAGCCCTTTCCTGGATTGCTGCTCCTCTTTTAGTAGAATTGTAGAGTAAAATTACGATTTTTTTCAGAGCCATGGTGCCAACAACAGATATCAAGATTAGCAACCGGGACTTCCCCAGTGGTCCAGTGGTTAAGACTCTGTGCTCCCCATGGAGGCTAAACAATAAGTTACTAAATAACCAAGAGATCACTGAAGAAATCAAAGAGGAAATCAAAATATACCTAGACACAAATGACAACGAAACACGACGATCCAAAACCTGTGGGATGCAGCAAAAGCATTTCTAAGAGGGAAGTTTATAGCAATACAATCCTACCTCAAGAAACAAGAAATTTTTTCTTTTTTTGCCACCCCACATGGCTTGCGGGATCTTGGTTCATGAGCCAGGGGTCAGGCCGAAGCTCCTGCGGTGGGATCTCTGAGTCCGAACCACTGGACTAACAGAGAACCTCAGACCCCAGGGAATATTCATCGGAGTGAGGTCTCATGGAGGTCCTCATCTCAACACCAAGACCCAGCTCTACCCAACAGCCTACAAACTCCAGTGTTGGAAGCCTCAGGACAAACAACCAGTAAGACAGGAAGACAATCACACTCATAAAAAACAAACAAACAAAATCCGATGGCAAAAAAATATATCACAGATGAAGGAGCAAGGTAAAAACCTACAAGACCAAATAAATGAAGAGGAAATAGGCAATCTACCTGAAAAAGAATTCAGAGTAATGATAGTAAAGATGATCCAGAATCTCGGAAATAGAATGGAGGCATGGATTGAGAAAATACAAGAAATGTTTAACAAAGATCTAGAAGAACTAAAGAACAAACAGAGATGAACAATACAATAACTGAAATGAAAAATACACTAGAAGGAATCACTAACAGAATAACTGAGGCAGAAGAATGAATAAGTGAGCTGGAAGACAAAATGGTGGAAATAACTGCCAAGGAGCAGAATAAAGAAAAAGGAATGAAAAGAATTCAAGACAATCTCAGAGACCTCTAGGGCAACACTAAACGCACCAACATTCGAATTATAGGAGTCCCAGAAGAAGAAGAGAAAAAGAAAGGGTCTGGGAAAATATTTGAAGAGATTATAGTCAAAAACTTCCCTAACATGGGAAACGAAATAGTCACCCAAGTCCAGGAAGCACAGAGAGTCCAATACAGGATAAATCCTAGGAAAAACACACCACGACACATATTAATCAAACTAACAAAAATTAAATTCAAAGAAAAAATATTAAAGCAGAAAGGAAAAAAACAAAATATAACATACAAAGGAATTCCCATAAGGTTATCAGCTGATTTTTCAGCAGAAGCCCTGCAGGCCAGAAAGGAGTGGAAGGATATACTTAAAGTGATGAAAGAGAAAAACCTACAACCAAGATCACTCTACCCAGCAAGGATCTCATTCAGATTTGATGGAGAAATCAAAAGCTTTTCAGACAATCAAAAGCTAAGAGAATTCAGCACCACCAAACCAGCTTTACAACAGATGCTAAAGAAATTTCTCTAGGTGGGAAACACAAGAGAAGAAAAAGATCCACAAAAACAAACACAAAACAATTAAGAAAATGGTAATACGAACATATATATAGATAATAACCTTGAATGTAAATGGATTAAATGCTCCAACCAAAAGACACAGACTGGCTGAATGGATACAAAAACAAGACCCATATATATGCTGTCTATAAGAGACCCACTTCAGACCTACGGACACATACAGACTGAAAGGGAAGGGATGGAAAAAGATATTCCATGCAAATGGAAATCAAAAGAAAGCTAGAGTAGCAATACTCGGATCAGATAAAATAGACTTTAAAGTAAAGAATGTTACAAGAGACAAGGAAAGACACTACATAATGATCAAGGGATCAATCCAAGAAGATATAACAATCATAAATGTTTATGCAACCAAATAGGAGCACCTCAATACATAGGCAAATGCTAACAACCATGAAAGGAGAAATCGACAGTAACACAATAATAGTAGGGGACTTTAATACGCCATTTACACCAATGGACAGATCATCCAAACAGAAAATAAATAAGGAAACACAAGCTTTAAATGACACAACAGACCAGATAGATTTATATTATAGAACATTCCACCCAAAAGTGGTAGAATACACTTTCTTCTCAAGAGCACACAGAACATTCTCCAGGATAGATCACATCTTGGGTCACAAATCAAGCCTCAGAAAATTTAAGAAAACTGAAATCGTACCAAGCATCTTTTCTGACCACAACGCTATGAGATTGGAAATCAATTATAGGAAAAACACTGTAAAAAACACAAAAACATGGAGGCTAAACAGTGCGCAACTAAATAACCAAGAGATCACTGAAGAAATCAAAGAAGAAATTAAAAAATACATAGAAACAAATGACAACGAAAAGACGATGACCCAAAACCTATGGGACGCAGGAAAAACAGTTCAAAGAGGGAAGTTTATAGCAATTCAATCTCACCTCAAGAAACAAGAAAAATCTCAAATAAACAATCTAACCCTATACTTAAAACAACTAGAGAAAGAAGAACAAAGAAAACCCAAAGTCAGTAGAAGGAAAGATATCATAAATATCAGAGCAGAAACAAATGAAACAGAAACCAAGAAAACAATAGCAAAGATCAATAAAACTAAAAGCTGGTTCTTTGAGAAGATAAACAAAATTGATAAACCCTTAGTCAGACTCACCAAGAAAAAAAGGGAGAGGAGGCAAATCAATAAAATTAGAAATGAAAAAGGAGAAATCACAACTGACACCACAGAAATACACAGGATTTTAAGAGACTACTACAAACAACTACATGCCAATAAAATGGACAACCATGAAGAAATGGACAAATTCTTGGAAAGGTACAATTTTCCAAGACTGAACCCGGAAGAATTAGAAAATATAAACAGACCTATCACAAGTAATGAAATTGAAACCGTAATTAAAAATCTTCAAACAAACAAAAGTCCAGGACCAGATGGCTTCACAGGTGAATTCTATCAAACATTTAGAGAAGAGCTAACACCCATCCTTCGCAAACTCTTCCAAAAAACTTTAGAGGGAGAAACACTCCCAAGTTCATTCTACGAAACCACCGTCACCCTGATACCAAAACCAGAACAAGATATCACAAAAAAAGAAAATTATAGGCCAATATTACTGATGAACATAGATGCAAAAATCCCGAACAAAATACTAGCAAACAGAATCCAACAACACATTAAAAAGGATCATACACCATGATCAAGTGGGATTTATCCCAGGGATGCAAGGATTCTTCAGTAGACGCAAATCAATCAATGTGATACACCACATTGACAAATTAAGGAATAAAAACCATATGATCATCTCAATAGATGCAGAAAAAGCTTTTGACAAAATTCAAACCCATTTATGATAAGAACTCTCCAGAAAATGGGCACAGAGAGAACCTACCTCAACATAATAAAGGCCATATTGACAAACCCACAGCAAACATCATACTCAGCTGTGAAACACTGAAAGCCTTTCCTCTAAGATCAGGAACAAGACAAGGATGTCCACTCTCGCCACTATTATTCAACATAGTTTTGGAAGTCCTAGCCACGGCAATCAGAGAAGAAAAAGAAATAAAAGGAATCCAAATCAGAAAAGAAGAAGTAAAACTGTTACTGCTTGCTGACGACATAATACTGTATATAAATAATCCTAAAGATGCCACCAGAAAACTACTAGAGCTAATCAATGCATTTGGTAAAGTTGCAGGATACAAAAGTAATGCACAGAAACCTCTTGCATTCCTATACACTAACAACGAAAGATCGGAAAGAGAAATTAAAGAAACAATCCCATTCACCACTGCAACAAAAAGAATAAAATACCTAGGAATAAACCTACCTAATGAGATAAAAGACCTGTACTCAGAATAAGACACTGATGAAAGAAATCAAAGACGACACAAACAGATGGAGAGATATGCCACATTCTTGGATTGGAAGAATCAATATTGTGAAAATGACTATACTACCCAAAGCAACCTACAGATTCAGTGCAATCCCTATCAAATTACCAATGGCATTTTTTTACAGAACTAGAACAAAAAATCTTAAAATTTGTATGGAGACACAAAAGACCCCGAATACCAAAGCAATCTGTTTTTGTGGTTTTTTTTTTTTTTTTGGCTGGGTCGGGTCTTCATTGCTGCCTGTGGGCTTTCTCTAGTTGCGGCGAGCAGGGGCTACTCTTTGTTGCGGTACGTGGGCTTCTCATTGTGGGGGCTTCTCTTGTTGCAGAGCATGGGCTCTAGGCGCACGGGCTTCAGTAGTTCTGGCATGCGGGATCAGTAGTTGTGGCTCGTGGGCTCTAGAGCGCCGGCTCAATTGTTGTGGCTCACGGGCTTAGTTGCTCCACGGCATGTGGGATCATCCCAGAGAAGGGACCGAACCCATATCCCCTGCACTGGTAGGTGGATTCTTAACCATTGCACCACCAGGGGAGCCTCCAAAGCAACCTTGAGGGAAAAAAACGGAGCTGGAGGAATCAGACTCCCAGACTTCAGACTACACGACAAAGCTACAGTAATCAAGACAATATGGTACTGGCACAAAAAAAGAAATATAGATCAATGGAACAGGATAGAAAGCCCAGAGGTAAACCCACGCACATATGGTCACCTTATCTTTGATAAAGGAGGCAAGAATATACAATGGAGAAAAGACAGCCTCTTCAATAAGTGGTGCTGGGAAAACTGGACAGCTACATGTAAAAGAATGAAATTAGAACACTCCCTAACACCATACACAATAATAAACTCAAAATGGAATAAAGACCTAAATGTAAGGCCAGACACTATCAAACTCTTAGAGGAAAACATAGGCAGAACACTCTATGACATAAATCACAGCAAGATCCTTTTTGACCCACCTTCTACAGAAATGGAAATAAAAACAAAAATAAACAAATGGGACCTAATGAAGCTTCAAAGCTTTTGCACAGCAAAGGAAACCATAAACAAGACGAAAAGACAACCCTCAGAATGGAAGAAAATATTTGCAAATGAAGCAACTGACAAAGGATTAATCTCCAAAATTTACAAGCAGCTCATGCAGCTCAATATCAAAAAAACAAACAACCCAATCCAAAAATGGGCAGAAGACCTAAATAGACATCTCTCCAAAGAAGACATACAGATGGCCAAGAGGCACATGAAAAGCTGCTCAACATCACTAATTATTAGAGAAATGCAAATCAAAACTACAATGAGGTATCACCTCACACTGGTCAGAATGGCCATCATCAGAAAATCTACAAACAACAAATGCTGGAGAGGGTGTGGAGAAAAGGGAACCCTCTTGCACTGTTGGTGGGAATGTAAATTGATACAGCCACTATGTAGAACAGTATGGAGGTGCCTTAAAAAACTAAAAATAGAACTACCATATGACCCAGCCATCTCACTACTGGGCATATACCCAGAGAAAACGTTAATTCAAGAAGACACATGCACCCCATTGTTCACTGCAGCACTATTTACGATAGCCAGGTCATGGAAGCAACCTAAATGCCCATCAACAGATGAATAGATAAAGAAGATGTGGTACATATATACAATGGAATATTACTCAGCCATAAAAAGGAACGAAATTGGGTCATTTGTAGAGATGTGGAGGGACCTAGAGACTGTCATACAGAGTGAACTAAGTTAGAAAAACAAATATCGTATATTAACGCATATATGTGGAATCTAGAAAAATGGTACAGATGAACTGTTTTGCAAGGCAGAAATAGAGACACAGATGTAGAGAACAAACGTATGGACACCAAGGGGGGAAAGTGGGTGGGGGTGGTGGTGGGATGAATTGGGAGACTGGGATTGACATATATACATTAATATGTATAAAATAGATAACTAATAAGAACCTGCTGTATTAAAAATAAAATAAAATAAAATTCAAAAAACAAAAAAACAAAAACAAAAACTCTTTGCTCCCAATTCAGGGGTCACGGGTTTGATCCCTGGTCGGGGAACTAAGATCTTGCATGTCGCATGGCATGGCCAAAAAATAAATTAATCAATTAAAAAAAAAATAAAAGATTAGCAAGCATGAGGTTCATGAATGTGAAGAATTTTGATTGTTAAATTATTGGATAGAGTAAAGTTTATACTGGATTACATTCACAGTACATTAACACCATTATTAGGCAGAAGAAAATGCATGCATCTCTAACTCATGTGATCACTTAATAGGATTTCCCCGAGTGCTTTTTCTTTTCTTCCCTCTTGTTTTTTGCTCAAATGTTGCCTTCCCGGTAAAGTTTCCCTGACCACCCAATTTTTTTGGTTTGTTTTGTTTTGGGTTTTTTTTTTGGCCGCGCAGCGCAGCATGCAGGATCTTAGCTCCCCAACCAGGGATCGAACCTGTGTCCCTTCAGTGGAAGTGCAGAGTCCTAATCACTGGACCTCCAGGGAAGTCCCTGACCACCCCATTTTAAACTGGAACTTCCCTCCCACATTCCCTACTCCTTGCTTTATTTTTTCTCCTCTCACGTTCTAATATACTAACTTATTGGTTTTACTCTCTGTCTCCTACCCCTGCTAGAATGTAAGTCCCATAAGGGAAAGCAATTTATCTCTTTTGTTCCCGCTGTATCACTAGAGTCTACAACAGTGCCTGACATATAGTAGATGTAGATGTTCAATAAACATCTGTCGAGAGGACAAAAGAGTATAATCTAACATATAAGCAAGGAGCCCTACACGGACCAGGATGTGCTGTGTGGTCTTTATGGGCTATGTAACTTCCCTCTGCTGCTGTAAATTGGGAAAAGGGAGAGATTTTCTTCCCTTCCTCCAATATGGTGTGAGAGTGAATGATACATGAAGGTACTTCCATGTTCTTAGTGGAACAAGATAGAGAAAATCAAAAGGCTGCCATTTATTAATGCAACCAGATCAGTCCTGAACAAATATCACCCTGGGAAAATCCTCTAACTTTGCCCTACCTTCTAGATATAGAAAATAGTCACTATCAGCAACATTATGCCTCTATGATTACAAAGAATAGTATCTTAAATGAACCAAATATAATTTTGATCCTTTTCAACCAATTTTCTGTGTACACTGCTGAAATCAGGCTAGTCAAGTAGAATAAAAATAATTCTTCAGACCGAATCCTTCTTACAGCAAAAATTCCAGTATATGAAGCAAATCCAGGTATTAGGGTCACCTTTCAATGATCAATCCTTACTGGTCTGAGTATGAAGTTATCTTCTAAAGAGGTCACATAGTGTAATGGTAAAAAATTTGGCTGTGGCACCATATTGCTTGGCTTCAAATACTGCTTTTGGCTCCTACCAGGTGTGTTTCCTTGGGCAAGTCATTTGAATTTTCTGACCTTAGTGTCCTCATCAGTAAAACTGGGATGGCAGTAGCACTTAAACTTTATAACCTTTGAGGATTAAGTGAGTTAATATGAATAAAGTTCTTGGAGCAGAACCTGGCACATAATAGCATTCAATAAAATCATAGCCATTGTATTATTAGGGAGTGAGAGTACCTTCAGTACATTAAAGCTTTTAGCAGATGACTTTCTGCAAATTACTCCGATTCCTAGAAGGCTGATAACTTGCAACAATGTTATCTAAAAATCTGGACGGGCATTCCTTCCCCATTACTAACAACACAAATAAAAGTCACAATTATAATGAAAATAAATTGTCTTGATTTTCTTTACTTAGGAGTGTAACTTCTTTTTAAATAAGGGCAAAAAGATAAGAAAAAGAAATTTCCCCTGATTATTTTACTGGCTTTTTAATAGTTGTACATGGCTGTAACTGTGAGTACATGTTTTTGGTTTGTATTTTAATTTACTGTCTTTATCTTTTCCATGATATTTTTTTAATCTTCAATTTCTTTTAAAAAGTCCTGAAGCACCCAGTGCTGTAGTTTTAGTTATAGTGGATATCCAATAAATAACCAATTCAAGGCATATGTTAAGAGTACATACAAGGTTCAAATTATCATGTAAAGCATCTGAAGTGGGGCGAAGATGAGTGAGATAGTCTCTGCCCTCAAATAATTTACACAGTAAATTGGTAGCAGACACATGAACTAGGAAAGAAGTCAAAGTACACATGTCATAACAGGAGGACAAGCACAGGAGGGGAGGTGCCTACTAGATGATGCAGAATCAAGGTCAAGAACATCCTCAGGAAAGAAGAGACATGTTAGGACCCTTGCATGGCTGGCAGTATGTTCCCAGGTGCAGCTGTAGGAGGAAGGTGCTCAGAGGAAGAGGGAAGAGCATGAAGAAAGGCCTGGGGACACAGAGGCTCCGGGCATGCTTACCGAGGGACCCTGGGTGACAGAAGTCCAAGGCAAGTTGACTAATAAAGAAAGATAAGACACGAAAGGTCAGTTTGGGTTACACTGCAGAGAGCTGAGGAGTCTGGAATTCATTTAGGAAACCACGTGGAGTCAGTCACACTTTTTGGGCAAGAAGCAAAGGACCAAAGTTCCACCTGAGGAAGACCTCCTGTAGTGGTATCCAGGATGATCTAGATAGAGGAGGGAGGGGAGAGATTTCCCCACCTATTTTCCCAAAACCACAATAATCCCTGCTCTCTCCGGCCACCCAGCTCTTGGGCTGTGCCCTTGTAGCAACAGGAGCTCCAGCACCTGAGGTCTGGGGTCTGAGGAGGCCACTCCCACAGACCTATCCCCTGTGTTCCCCTTCAAGCAGTGAGCTTCTGTCCTGAATCCTTTGGTAACTTCCTGTCCTAGTTACCAGCTCTATTCCCTGGTTCCTTAAAAAAAAAAAAAAGATGGGGACCCAGTTTGAGTCTTTTTGGTTCCAGCACCATCTGCCATGAATACTGCCACCTAAGTAAAGAACATGCTGGCTCCTAAGGCTTGCTTGGATTTCCCAGTCTCACTCACCTGGGTGCTCTGTTATGCTACCCTACCTGGTGGAACACATGCCATTTTGTCGTGAAGGACCCATTGCTCTATTTACTGGCCTGAGATCTGGATGTTATCTTGGTTACTCTAGTGTTCCTGACAGGCTGTGCCACCCTGAATCTTCTCTGTCAGCCTCACTAGCTGGGTCAGGTTCCCTTCCTAGGCAGGCTTAATGCCAGAACCCAGTCTCTCCCTGCCTCCTCTAGCATTCCATAGCTTTCTAGAGCTAGGACAGCTAATACCTAAGTAGAGCAAAGAGGCCACCTGCAATAATTGAGACATAGAGTGATAAGGACCAGACAATGGGAACCGAGAGGAAAGGCTGATGGTAGAGGCCTGCGCTAGGAGAAATAAATCAAAGGTTTAGGAAGCAATAGAATGTAGAAGATGGTAAAAGGCAAGGACGAATCAAAGAACTCCATGGTCAAAGCCTGGATGCCAAAGAAAGCCACATCTGCAATAGCAGGGGTAGCTGGGGATGGTAGGGGATCTACTTTGGTTTGGAAAGTATTTGTACATAGGACTTTCCCGCTCCCTCTCTGCGCTCATTCAGAGCAGGTGTCAGTACCTTCCCTCTCTAAAACGAAAGTTGAAGTTAATGCATGAAAGACAAGTAGGGTGAGCATAATGACAGCTTCTGGTGACTGCTACCTGCTGCCAAGTGAACTTTAAATTTTCTATCTTGCTTCACCAAAAATAATTTGTTTCTATTCCTGAAATTACATTTTAATACTATCCCCAAACACAGAAGGATTTGTGAAAGTAGAAGTTATGAAAAAAGTAAAGATATTAAGCTGAAGACATTTTAGATGTTAAGCCAATGTTAAGTATTAACTGTGGATATGTGTTGAAGAGAATAGAGAATCAAGTCGTAAGATCTCTGTTTGGTGCCATTGCCTTAAACAATGTCAAAGAGTCATTCTTGTAAAAGATCAATGTTGGTATCTCATATCCTGTTTAAAGCCTGTGATACCTTTAGGGAGGAGTGGAATTCAATGGTTGCTACTCCAGTCACCTGCCCAGTCACTCAGTGGTTTGAGGAAGAACTGAGTGTGGTCATAGGTCTACAGACCCTCTCTTCTAAACCGGGGGACACACAGCACGTATTCACAGCAATTCTTCTGCTTGTAGACATTGTAACCTCTCATTGTGAAAATTTCTCGGTCTAACGCTGCAGTCTTACAGTCCAACTTAACTGAATGCCTCCCCTCACTGTGTGAGAGCAAAATCTGATGCAAGTTTCTTAAAATTCTCACTATAAAATTCTGTTTTTTTAAATTAAAAAATTGACACCCAGAAGCAAATAAATCAGTGCCTGGCATGTACCACGTTTTCAACGTAGATCTATGTAGACCATAAGAATGGGTTTTGAGTTAACACACAGTTCTCAGGCACTACTGCCCATGAGGTGCTCGGGGAGATGTGCTTGGGTTCGAGAGATGTGGGCACTGAGAAGAAAGAAGGATGAGCAAGGGCACGTTCACAAAAAGAGAAGGGCTGAGACAGGTAGCGAACCTCTCTTGCACAGGTTTAGGGGAAATGGGAAGGGGAAGAGAGGGGACAAAAGAGAAAGAAAAGTCAAAGACAACCAAGATAATGACACCTTGTGTAAATCAAGTAAGAGCTATTTTGTAAAACAAGGAAGGACACAACAGCAATGGCACATCTTATAGAGACTGAGATGGATGAAAATGAGAGAGTAACACTAAATGTCAGGATTGGGAGGCTTGGAGTCCCCTCAGTGGAGTGCTGGATGCAGGGGCAGACTGCAGAAGGAAAGAGATGAGAGTGCAGGAGGGAAGTGGAAGCAGCAGACACAGGGTAGATTTTTAAGACCTTTGGTCTTAGTTGTAACCGCCCATGTAGAAGTTAGAGGAACAGCCTGTTTGTTTGTATTGTCAGCGTTGGGGAGATGAAAGCACATGTAAAGACCCAAAGGGAGGCACCTCAGCCACCACTACCTACCCACCACCCGCCCCCCCAAAAAAGGGAAGAAATGATTATGTAGGAAAAAAAGTGTAAATGAGATTTTGAGTTCTAAAGATAGGGAAGGGATGGAGCTTAGGTGGAACCAAAGAAGGACCCTTTTACTCAGGAGATGAAAACCGAAGAAAAGAATCACCAAGGGAAAGTAAATAGAAAAGACTACTCTGTCCCAGAACCCAATAGCCTATGGACCATCCTAAACAGAGCTGAAGATACGGGTAACTTTCTGCTTTAAAACAAGGCCAGAGAACTTGAAGTCGGGGCATAAGCCCAGCCAGCCTTATAGGACAAGACAGCCTTTCAAAATCTAGTTGACTCAAGGACCACCAAGCAGACAGAACACAGGACCTTTCTTAACTTCCACCACCATGAACATGTGAGAACAATGGCATTTATTACAATGGCATTAATAAATCAGTGTTGCATCCTATCTACCATCAATTAAAAATTCCTACAACAGACACCCAGACTAGGAAAAGTGGTATTAATCGCTGTATAATAGAACACAGTAAGAGTCATGTCCATATGACTGTAAAGCCAAGAGCTTAGGAGAAGGACAAAGGAAGAAGAGTTACTCTTCTTGGAAGAAATTCATATTCTTTCATATCCCAAAATATTATGGATCTTGCCTAAGGTGTTCTTTGATGGAGCTGGCCTTGGTCATATCCAAACCCCTAGATTTCACTGTCTGAGACAATGTATTAGAGAAGAAAACACCCTTCTCTTGGTTTTTTCCAAATGCATCAGTTTTCCTCTAGATGTGACATCTTTCCTCAATGTGAAAGAAACATGTTACACCACTTTGTTCCTCCGTTTATTTTAAGCTTTACCAATACATTCCATAAAACTCAGCAGAAATTGAATTAAAAAATATATATATAGTGACAGTAAAATACTTGGGACACTTGATAACATCTTGCGAAATTCAAATAAAGCATTAGTAATAACATGGGTTTAAAAAGAAATGATGCAAGTAAAAGTAGCAGAAAAATTCACAATGAATTGTTAACACATCCACTTGGCTTGACTTGATTCTGTTATGTCACAATTTTGATGCAAAGACGAAAAACAAAAAACAATCTAATGAGACATCTAATAACTTTCTCAGGTTTTTAATGTGGTTCAGTAGTCTTTAGGAGCTAGAAATATAGTACCCATAAATAACTTCTTGGGGCTCAACTTATATAAAATCTTGTGTGAATTTGAAAAGGAAACAGAATACAAAGATTGCTAGGCTATCCTCAATAAATATGGGATAATATAAAATAACACTTAATGCTGTTTAAAATATCTTTTCTTAAATATTCTGGGTTGGTAGAAATGTTACAGCCTCCCTACTATTAAAATAATTAAATAGAGTGACAAGAAAAGATGAAGGGAAGTTCTTTGTAATTGTTTCTACTTTAGGGAGAGAGAAGGTAGCAGCCCAGACCCAGGAAAAGGGCAATAGAGACAAATGAAGAGACTTTCATCATCTCTTTTCAATGTCTTCTTAATGCTACTGTCCAGAGCCCTATTCCCATCTTGGTTATCCATGGTAACTCGAAGAGCTAGACTCCCCCAATGCTTAGGGAAACCTGAGCGGGAAGTACTTAAGAAGACCAGTGTATTTCCATCTACAACTGAAGAACAAGGCAGAACAAGATGCCCAGTCAGGGATTGGAAGGAGTCAAGGATCCACAACAGAATCTGGAACTGAAAGCACATTAGAATTCAGTTCATTCAACTCTGATCTGACTTGCTCAAGGTCACACGGTACCTTGGTGGCAAAGACACAACTAGAACCCAGGTGTCCTCCCTCAGCACAGCACTCTGTCCATCCCTTCCCACTGCTCCTAACCCAAGAAGCCAGTTAGGAACTAAAGAGGATTCAATAAGCAAACTATCATTATTTGCTCCTAAGCCAAGTCTTTTGTCTTTGCCTATCTTTTTATTGCAAAAACTTTCCAGTACTTACAAGTAGAGATATGAGAATAATGAACCCCATATATCCAGCTCCCAGCTTAAACAATTACCAACTTGTGACCGATCTTCTTTCATCTATACTCCCCTCTCCTCCAGGATCATTTTGAAACAAATCCCAGAAATAGTATCATTATTTCTTTTTAAATATTAAATGTTCAAAGAAATGATACAGCTGCAAAAGCAGCAGAGACAATTTTCTTTAGGAAGCCCTGGTGTCTCTATCCTACACCCTTGCGCTATTGATGGTGTTTTCCTTTTTATGTCACAGCGCTAGAACTAAAGGCCAACTCTTATCTCAGCACAGACCAGTAAGATATGCTCTGTGATCCTGTACATACACGGACAATATTAGTTTCTGGTGCAGTGAGGAATTTTGATGAAGGGATTATTTTAGACAACAAACGTGGAGAAAGCTAAACTTATACCAAGAGATAAACGCCTTTCCACCTTAAACAATACTCTGATACTGGACATTTGTTTAAATCAGGCTTAATTCTGGCCTGAGATTTAAGGCCAACTTCCTCCATAAGTCCATATGAAAGGTACTAAATAATGTAATTCTTAAGGTTTAACAAATCCACAAAATAAAATAACAATAAAAAGTTTTCACACCATTAGGGTTATGCCTCCTCTAGGACACAGACCATTTATTTGTCCTAAGGACATGACGGAAATTTAAAATTAATAAATATAGCAACACTTTTCCTTCATACAGCCATTTAAATCTTGCCCACAGAACAAATACATTTAAAAGACACTTAAAAAATTCTTCATTGACAAATAGGATCGTGTTACTGGAACTAAGTAGACAGATAATAGAGTGTTCGTATGTGTGTGTATAAATGGATACTTGCAGCTACAATACTGACAAATAACATTTCCACTGCTAATTTTCCATTTCACCTCCCTCTCCCTACACATTAATTTTTTATATGAATTTACAAGTACATATTTAAAAACAAGACTATGTTAGAAAGCCAAAGTGAGTAGAAAAAGAAGGCAGATCAGAACCCTAAGTTGTTTCACCCTTAAATGAAATAATTTCATTTCAAATATAGATTAATTTTTTCCCTGAAAAAAAAAAAACCCTGCAAGATATAATTTTTTACCTTTTGGAAAATTTAACAATTTATCTTCTATCAAAATTATGATGTTCCTACCTGCTGATGTTTCTCTAAATTTGTCACTGGTCTTCTTTTTCCTCCATTTCCAAGGCTTAAAGATTTTACCAATGGTGGAGAGTTTCCCCTTTCTCTTGAAGGGAGGTGTTTGGGAGCCTGCTGTTGGGCCATCTGAGTTTGCTATAGAAGCTTTGTCCAGTCCGTCAACTGTATAAAGAAAGTCAAGTCAGAGAAAAGCTGTAATAAAAGTTTGAAACAACATCATCTATGTCTTCCTGCACTGTTCAAAGTAAGCATGCCCACTTTAATTGGAATCTCACATAAAGTTTATTTTGCCCCATTTCCCTGCCGGCAGAGCTCCTCTAACATCAATCAATAAATCAATCATTCAGAAATTATAGTCCCCTTAGATAATCATTTTGAGGAAACAGAAAAGAAACAAGAGACCTACATAAAAGGTAAGGCCAGATAAATAAGGGTCTGCGAAACAGCTGAATCCATCTGCAACAACTACATCAATATTTTGTGCAGAAATAGAGTATTCTAAGTGAAACACGATGTTCCTCCAGAGACTAGTTTGGCATTCTCAGTAATGAAAATGACAGTTATGGTGTAGTTAAAACCAGGTTTTTTTTCCTTCACAAAATAAAATTTAGTGCCAAGAAGCTAAATTCTAAATTTTACTATACTAAAACTATCTTTTGCTTCTGTTACAAAGAAGTTTTTAGCTTCAAATAAACTGATAACTATCAAGAATGACAAAAAATACGTGGAAAATATGGATGTCATAGGTAACAGAACATATCTTTATGTACCTCAATCATTTCATCACTCAGAAGAAAGGCCCCAAACCTTAAGTTGTCTTACACTATGTTCATAACAGAAAGAAGATGGTGATAACTTATATTACCCCGAAGATTAAATTTTAATGGCAAAAAATGGGAAGCAACTATAGAATGGATGACTATGGTATTTTTCATGCAATGAAGTAGCACTCAGCAATTTAAAGAAAAGGAGCCACTGATACCTACAAACAATGTGAATGTATCTCAAAAACATTGTGCTGGAAAAAAACAGCAACACACAAAAGAGTACATACTGTGTGGTTCTATTTATATGAAGTTCTAAAAAGGCAAAATGAATTTATGGGAAAACAGAAAAAAGAAGAAGAAAGAAAGAAAACCAGAAGAGTAGTTGCTTCTTGGAGTGAAATGGAGGTGAGAATTAATTGAGAAGAGGCTTGAGGGATTTTCCTGGGGTGATGGAAATTATCTCAATAAAGGATGGATTATACAAAATGCATCAAATGGTATTTATGATATTGTGCATTTTACTTTATGTAAAATCTACCGTTAAAAAAACCATAAATAAGTAGTGAAGTCCAATTAATGGCATGCATGCTGACGTGTTTAGGAATGAAGTGTACTGATGTCCATCAAAAATAATAAATTGATGGATAGATGGAATGGAGATGGATAAATTTACAATATAGTAAAATATAGCAAAATGTTAAGTGTTGAATCTAGGTGGTGGGTGTGTGGTCATTAATTGCATAATTCTTCCATCTCCAAAACTTTCACAATAAGATATTGGGAAAAATAAAACAAAAATTGAATGGCAAGAACCTCTGCTTCTAGGAAAATGGAGTAGACTTACTTTTTCCTACTTCTCCTGCTACATACAACTAAAAAAACCCCTGAATGCTATATATAAAAGAAACATGAAAAGACTATACAAGGTGAAAAGAAAGTAGGCCAGCTTGGGACCTCAGGACCTAAGAAACAACATGGAGGTAATAAGATCCCTGGGTTTTCCTTTAGTCTCATGTATTCCAGACTTGCAGCTGAACCTGAAAACACCAATGGGCACAGACCAAAAATGCTCAACAAAAGCCTGCTCTCTCTAGCCAAAGGAGCAGGAAAGGGACAGCCTAGCAAGACAGAAAACTTTTAGACAATAATTTCTCCACTCCAGCCAAACACCACAGAAGAAACTATGACCATCCAAGCCAAGAAAGGCTGAGTGGGTAGACTAGACTTCTACCCTCTAATGAGGAGCCCCAAAACCCCTATCAGAGTGGTGTCAGAGAGGACCAAGTAGGGAGCCAGGACCTTCCTGTGTGCCAGCTGTTAATGAAGCATCCTCTATAGTGTCAGTGGAGACCATGTGGGAACCTGGTCTTCCACCCATACCCAGTAATGAGGTATCTCTTCTTCTCCTTCCCCGCCAGTATTGGGGTCACACCAAACAACTGCCCAGTGGGAACAAGACCACCCCCACCCACTACAGTGTCAGTAGAGACCACATGGGGATCTGGAAATTGAACCGTGCCCGAGAGTAATGAAGACCCTTCCCCCCATTTCTGCCGCCAGATATCAACAGAGGATGAAGGGAGAACCTGGGTTTTTACCTCCGTCTGGCAGTAATGAGGTGGCACCCCTCGCTTCCCTTGCTAGAGAGGTGTCAGTCAAAGCCAGTTAAAACAAAAGGTTTCCATAACATTTACAGTCTCATAATATAATACAAAAATGTTTTAAATTTCAATCAAAAATCACTTGACATACCAAGAACCAGGAAAATCTTAAACTGAATGAAAAAAGACAGTCAATACAATGCCAATACCTTAATCCTTATAAGTTCTCCTTCCAAACAAGAATGATAAATCCTGTTCTTCCCACTCATAGAGTCAACTCTAATTTCAGGCAGAAATGCAAGTTCGGCAGTGACTGATTCTTCTGTAAATGGTTCCAAACCCTACTTTACCCCAGCCACGTTGGCCACAGTGCAGCAGGCAAAGAGATGAGAAGGACTAATTTGGAAGCTAAGCCAGAGTTAAAAAGTAAAATCCTTATTTACTTTACTTCCACTCCTGTCCAACTGCCTTCCTTAAACTAGGGGCAAACCCAGGGAGAAAATGACCATATGGTATTTCTTCTCCACTGAGACTTTATGCTGAAGGCTCAATTTTGAACAATTTAAATGCTGTGAAATATAAAAGGACTGACTATTACAAACATGGGAACTAAAGTTACCATCTCAAATTCACCTCCGTGGCTATAGACACACATTTAGTTCTCATTTTCTCTCAACCCACATATCCGGTTCCCTGCCACTCCATCAAAATTCTGCCTTTGATCTGAAACACTAAGGAATAGTCTATTTTTTCTCCTGAAGACAAAAACAAATGAAAACAAAAATTAAATATTCCTTAGGTGACAGAAGGTGACAGATGGGGAGACTGAATGAGGTAGTTGAAAAATGAAAGCCTTCATGTTAAATTCATAGCTACATAAGACATTAACTGCCATACCTTTCTTTATTTTGCATTTAGTTTTAGTCTTTATCTCTACTCCGGAAGGGGCCTGGGCCAGTGCCAATGACCACAGCAGAACACGCACACACATACCTTTTTCCTGACTGAATGAATCCACCTATAATTTTGTAATTATTGGGCTATTACAGTAAACCACACTTGCAATTAGGAACCATACGTCGGCACAGTTGGCCAAACTGCCATTGTACTTCTTGTAAATCATGAACATGAAGGGGACTGCCACCTGATTTGGAGTAGTATAAACAGAATAGTTACTCCTTTCTTTCCTCCAAACACCTAGGATACTGCCAGGACCATTGATAATTCTATTATTTTTCTTTTGGACCAATTTACCATTAAAGTCACTCTGAAACTTTCAAAGAATTTTTTCACAACAGATCTAGTGAATTTGGCATTTACACACAGTTAAGAACAAATTGCCAGGTAAAGCCCAGATGAAAGTCTGATTTCCCTGTTTTATTTTTACTTTTTATTATCCATCTTTTTATTTATTTATTATTATTATTTTTTGGCCACACCACTCGGCCTGCAGGATCTTAGTTCCCCAACCCAGGATCAAACCCGTGCTCCCTGAAGTGGAAGCACGGAGTCTTAACCACTGGACCACGAGGGAAGTCCCTGATTTTCCTGTTTTAAATGTTTACTTTGATCCACTTACATGTTATGAAGAGTGACCTGTCATTCAGCAGGACTTTCTTTTTCACACTGGAAATCAACATTTAAAAATATTTAATTTAATTAATTAATTAATTTAAAATCTCCTTGAGGAGGAGATTAATAAAATTTATTTACTTTTAATTATTTTTTAAAATTTTTTATTGGAATATAGTTGATTTACAATATTGTATTAGTTTCTGCTGTACAGCAAAGTGAATCAGTTATACATACACATATATCCACTCTTTTTTAGATTCTTTTCCCATATAGGCCATTACAGAGTATTGAGTAGAGTTCCCTGTGCTATACAGTAGGGCCTTATTAGTTATCTATTTTATATATAGTAGTGTGTATATGTCAGTCCCAATCTCCCAGTTTATCCCCCCATCCTTATCTCCTGGTAACCATAAGTTTGTTTTCTACATCTGTGACTCTACTTCTGTTTTTGTAAATAAGTTCCTTTATTTTTAATTTTAATTTTATATTGGAGTATAGTTGATTAACAATGATGTGTTAGTTACAGGTGTACAGCAAGGTGATTCAGTTATACCCATACAAGTATCCATTCTTTTTCAAATTCTTTTCCCACTTAGGTTATCACAGAATATTGAGCCAAGTAAATATTATTTAAATATTTTTTAAAACAGTCATTAGCTGTTCAAATGTAGACATTTTAAATGACACAGCTCAGTCTATCTTCCCACCAAAATAATCTCGTTCCTAATAGGATTTCCCTGCACCACCAACCAGTAAGATCCAGAAAATACATGAAGATTTTACTTTTCATTTAAACAGAAATTTATCAATCAGACAATCCCAGTGCTACTGTGACCACAGAAGCCAAAAATAAATGAAGCTAGATAATTATCATATAAATTAAATTATAGACTTGGAGAGTCTTTTCTTTGAGATCTGAGAACTGAATGACAAGGATTCTTAGAAAAATTAACCCTATTTAATACGAGTTTGTAGTATTGTTATAATGTTCAATAGTTCTCTAATAGTCTAGATATTCATTTTTGGTTTTTCTCCACACAATTATTTCAGTCACTGAGAAAGTGAGACAAATGTGCCAGAGCATTCCACCTCACAAATTTCGTAGGTGAAAGATCATTTAGAAAAGAACCTCAATAAAAGAATTCCCGGTACTGATTCTAAAGAAAGTGATAGCCACTCCGAAAAAAAGCGGTGGCAAAGATGGCCTCAACTGTCCTCTAAATATCCTTACATATCTTTTAACTTTTAAATTTTTTTGGCTGCATTGGGTCTTCGTTGCTGCACACGGGCTTTCTCTAGTTGCGGCGAGAGGGGTCTACTCTTTGTGGCGGTGCACGGGCTTCTCGTGGCAGTGGTTTCTCTTGTTACAAAGCACGGGCTCTAGGTACGCGGGCTTCAGTAGTTGTGGCTCGCGGGCTCTAGAGCGCAGGCTCAGTAGTTGTGGCGCATGGGCTTAGCTGCCCCACAGCATGTGGGATCTTCCCGGACCAGGGCTCGAACCCGTGTCTTCTGCATTGGCAGGTGGATTCTTAACCACTGTGCCACAAGGGAAGTCCCTATCCTTACATATCTGAAGGTTAATGAGAATACATTTTTGAAGCCCAGTAATAACAAAAACAATTAAAGCGAACTCATATGTGGTTTAAAAAAAAAAAAAAAGTGTTGATAATACTCTGCTGTACTAAGTATATGCTTACAATACTACTCATAGTGATTTTATTGGACCAAAGAATGTACCTATTAAAAGGGCATTGTACAAAAACATCTGACATTTAAAAATCAAGAACTTAGGGACTTCCCTGGTGGCAAAATGGTTAAGAATCTGCCTGCCAACGCAGGGTACACGGGTTCAATCCCTGGTCCGGGAAGATCCCACATGCCGCGGAGCAACTATGCCCATGTGCCACAACTACTGAGCCTGCACTCTACAGGCCGCAAGCCACAACTACTGAGCCTGCATGCCACAACTACTGAAGCCCATGTGCCTAGAGCCCATGCTCCGCAACAAGAGAAGCCACAATGAGAAGCCTGCACACCTCAACGAAGAGTAGCCCCCGCTCGCTGCAACTAGAGAAAGCCCGTGTGCAGCAATGAAGACCCAACGTAGCCAAAAATAAATAAATTTATTTTTTAAAAAATCAAGTACTGAAAAGAAGTAAGAAAACAAGCAAACCAAAGTTTATTTCCTTAATATATGGCTTCTAGGCTATTTTCTTTGTGCCTTTGTAAGTTATTATGCTTATGTAATAATATCACTATATATATATTTTATTTCTATTACAGTTTTTATGTTTCAACTATAATTCTGTCACCTTCCTCTTTAAAGGCCACAGAACACATGGCAAAGAAACATTAGGGCTGCACTTAGGGAAGATTTAACTTTATTTCCTACCCTTACATGAGGCCTCTCTCTCACAAAACAGTGACTTAGAAAACATGCTGTCAGACAGGGGCATACATCCAGTTCTGGGCACAGAACCAAGTATACAACAAGGTCAGAGGGAATGGATGCTATGAGCCGTCGCAGACGAGATTGGATTAGGGAAGCCAAGTGGCTATCCTTGTCTTGAGTTGTCTAAAGGAGACCCTTACTCTCTTGCTAATCAGCATTTACATTGGGTTGGTTCAAATCTCTTCCTTTTGGGGGTAGGATGAATGACCAGGGGAAGGGAAGGGAAAAGGAACAGAAGAATAAAAATGTGTGGCATTACATGGCGTTAGGAGTTAATTCTGAAACTGGTATACTTGTAAACTGGATGGAACAAATTGATGGTGGATCTTAGGAGCCAGATTTGTCAGTCTTGGAAAGGAAGGTTACAGATAAGCAAGGGGGAAGCTAGAATGATCCATGTGGCACTGAATTAGAGTTGGAGGCATCAGTATGAACTCCTGTTTTGGCAAGAGAAAGAGAAAGAAGGAGATAGATAGATAGATGACAGATAGATAATAGGTATGTGTATATACATGGCTCAGTATACACACGTGTATTTCCTATTCATTCTGAAGGGCTAGAAGCAATGACATCCCAGTGAGCGCTCAGGTCTTGGTTTCTAATAGCACTCTCCAATAAAAGGGATCAGACCTTTTTCCAGAAATGGCTGCTTCTAGGGTTGGAGCAAGGAAAATACTAGATGAGCTTGGAGCATCTTATAGTGCCAGAAAGTAAACAAGCACTCAAAAAACATTCTGATGAGAGAATGTCAAAGTCACACAGGAGCCAACTAAGAGAGTCCCACAGGCCAAAGATGGAACAACTTGAGCAATAAAATAAACAGTGCAGTATTAGATAATAATTCAAAGTATAAAATAAATATCTGTGAGTCCATACTGAATAAATACTGAATAAATAAATAAATGTGGGATAACAGAAAAGTCTGTACAGAAGAATCACAATTAATTTATATAAATATTCCACTCTCAGGAAGGTGGATCTTAACTCCCCACCCCTGAAATGTGGGCTATACATGGTGACTTCCTTCGAAAGACTTCGGTATAGGGAATTCCCTCGAGGTCCAGTGGTTGGGACTCCATGCTTTCACTGCCGAGGGCCTGGGCTCGATCCCTAGTCAGAGAACTAAAATCCCACAAGCCGCGCAGTGCGGCCAAAAATAAATATATACAATTAAAAAAAAAGAAAGACTTCAGTATGGAAAGGTAGGGAAAAAGAGGGACTTCACGGTGGAGAAACCTGATAAACACTACCTCAACCAAGTGATGGATGTTAACTTGATCAGTGATAAGTCATGTTGAGAGCATGGACCCTTGATATGATGGATGAGAATCAGATGTTGAAACCTATAACCCCATTGTAACCATAAGAAAAGCATTAGACAAACCAAATTGAGGGACATTTACAAAATACCTGACCAATAAATACACCTCAAGGTCATTAAAACAAGGGAAGTCTGAAATTGTCCCAGACCAGAGGAGGCTAAGGAGACATGATGAATAAATGTAAAGTGGTATCCTGGATGGAAGCCTGCAACAACAACAAAAAAAAGGATCTTAGGGAAAAACTAGTGAAATCCTAACAAACTGTGGAGTTTATTCAATAATAACGCACCAAAACTCCTTCCTTGGTTGTAACAAATGTATTCTACTCATTGAAGAGATGAACAACAGGAGAAACTAAGCTGGAGGTATATGAGAACCCTCTGTACTGTCTTTGCAATTTTTCTGCACATCTAGAACTATTCTAAAATAAGGAGTTCATTTTTTAAAATGTGGATTAACTAGCAAGGAGAGGATGAGGACTTAGGAGATTCCTAGGGGACAGGATATCAGTTGTAGAGAGACCTCGGGGGTGGTGTCATTTATCAACAGTAAAGATTTCTGCTCTGAGTTTTAGGAAGTAATATGTTTTAGAATTGCCCATTTTTCTCTCCAAAATCTCCCTTTATTAACGCTTTCAACTCCCAGTATTTTATCACTAAGAGAATATTTACAGGTCATCAAACTGCTGTTTCAACACTTTGTATTACATGATGGATGGATCCCAATAAGGTAAGTGGTATCTAATATCTTGCAAAAGAGTAGACAGTGGGCCCAGTTACTACTGACAACAGTTACTGTGGAACCACACAGACAGAGGCGATCCCCAACGCATGCGTGTGTGCTGTACTAGTAGCGTGTACTGCTAACATAGAATGACAAATCTGGGAATAAAAATGTTTTAAGTTACTTGTACTTTATTTTTAAATCACTGAAGCTCAATTATTTTCAACAATAAACTTCTATTTGGGAATCAAAAGTAAATTTAAAAGACTGAAATTTATTTCATGACAATAGAGGATAGCTTTTCTAGCTTATCCATTTTTTCCCTGAACTCATGGGCACGGGAGAAGAGTGGTATAATTCAGGAACAGAAATCCCACAGCTCACACTGGTGTGAGAGGTTTGATGAGCAGACCCAACCATGAACTAGTCACTGACCCATCCTGGGTTTCATTCTTTCCTGAAAGTGGAAATTCACAAGCACTTTATTAAGAGTAGAATTAATAATCACTATTATTTACTGAGTATTTACTGTGTGCCAGGCACTGTGTTAAGGACTTTACCTGCATTAGCTTATGCTAATTCTTACAATAGCTCTGAGATAAGTATCATTAGTGGTCCCATTTTTGAGATAAGAAAACTCAGATACACAGAGACTAAGCATCTAATTCAGTATCTGGGACATCGTGTGTGTGTGTGTGTGTGTGTGTGTGTGTGTGTGTGTGTTTATATTCATAATAGAGAAAGGTTAAATAAATATTTATCAACTAAATATATGACTAGATAATGAATAAATAGGTATCTTCCTCAAGTGACACACCGAGCAGGTGGCAGAGAGCTTGGATCAGAAGTCAGGTCTGTCTGCCTCCTGAGCTGGCCCTCTTAACCACCACAGTGCAAGGGCTGCTTTAAGTCGGTGCCATGACTCGCCCTGTCGCAAACTGTAAGACAGGATTCCTCCTCTTACAGAGTTCGCGGTAAGGTGGGGGAAGCAGACGTGATCAGTGGTCAATGATGCCAGCCAACTGGGGAGGTGCTGGAATAAAGGCAAAAGCAGAGAGACTAGTAAACTCTGGCTGGGGTGGCTTGGGACTATTTCACAGGGAGTGGGGAGACTTGAACTGGGACGGCCAAGATGAGTAGCCTTTCCGGTGGAAATCAAGGACGGAATGCCTCGAAAGTGAACAAATTAAGGATGGCTGACCTTTTAAAGTAATGCCAAGAAAAATGTTCTCATTATCACAGCGCTGTGCTCATAAGAGACACATGAGACATCTTTACGGAAAAAAATAAAAACAAATTTATAAAGTCCCATCCTTGAACATGTGAAATGGTTAAATGTGAAATTTTTAAAAAGGAGCTAGAGAATTTTTGAACTTTCTATATATCAATGCATATAACACTAGATAAAAATCTGAGAAAAATACAATTTTAGAGTTAGAATAGATCTTAGATGACGCAGAAGAAAACTGCTTTTCACCTGCTGATAGTTCCTTTTAAAAATAATCAGCATTAAGGTAATAATCATGGCTAAAAATATATTTAAATTGTTTAGCCACCATCTTTTGAAATGCAGCAAGAGTAAAAAGAACGGAATGTAAACAAGAAATTAAATTCAAAGAAAAATTATCTCCAATTGCCCTTCTACATGCATCACCTATGGACTTTCTTGGTCACATCATACTTGTCACTAGAAGTAAATCTGTAGATATTTTTGATTTTTGTTGTTGCTGTTAATTTCACAAGCGTTTCCAGGTATGTGAGAAGAGCAGAGGTCAAGAGACTCATGTGAAACCTGGATTGTAACTGACTAGGTGGCTCCCTTCTGCACCTGACCTTACTTTAATCGATTTGAAACTAGACCTCAAAAAAAAAAATTTTTTATTAGAAAAAAAAAGAATAGGGGGGCGTCCCTGGTGGCGCAGTGGTTAAGAATCTGCCTGCCAATGCAGGGGACACGGGTTCGAGCCCTGGTCTGGGAAGATCCCACATGCCACGGAGCACCTAAGCCCGTGAGGCACAACTACTGAGCCTGCGCGTCTGGAGCCTGTGCTCCGCAACGGGAGAGACCGCGACAGTGAGAGGCCCGCGCACCGCGACGAAGAGTGGACCCCGCTCGCCGCAACTGGAGAAATCCCTCGCACAGAAACGAAGACCCAACACAGCCAAAAATAAATTAAATAATTAATTAATTAATTTAAAAAAATAGATTGGATTTTAAAAAAAAAAGAATAGAATGTGAAAAATGTTGCCGCAATAGAGTAAAATGAAGGAATTTTAGTTTCTCTGGAGGAAGACTAATATTTATTCACTAGTTAATTAATTATATACTAGACTATAATTTGCCTCCCAAGTTGCCAATTTCCATTCCCCTGTCACTTGAGAGAAACGATAAAGTTAGCTAAAGGGACTTGGGATGAAATCAGTATTTGCCACTGTCACTGAGATTAACACCATGAAGATTTTTCAAAATAATGTTTGAGGTATAACATGCACACAGCAAGCAAATGATTTTGTACATGCAACCACCATCCAGATCAAGGTCTAGGTCATTTCCAGGCCCAGAAAACCTGCTTGTGCTCCTTCCCAGTCAATACCATCCTCTCCATCCATGCCCCCAAATAACCACTGTTTTGACTTCCATCGCCACTGATTTGTTTTACCTGTTCTTGAACTTCAACTTAGCGCAACTATACAACATACTCTTTTGTGTCTGTCTTCCTTCACCGAACATTGTGTCTGTGAGACTCATCTAAATACATGAGCATTTCAAAGCAAAGCTACCTAGGTACAAAATGAAAAATATGCCATCTATCTCAGCAAGACCTCAGATGGGAGAGTACTTGAACATGATGAGCTTTTTCACAGCTCTTGCTTTTAGAAAGGATATCATTTCCACTTTCTTTACCTGGAACACGTAAATAATATCTCCTTCCCCTTACTAGATTTCTGAGAAAGCTAATCTACCTTTCCACCATTTTTTGAGGTTGCCCTGAAGCCATGCTAAATTAGAAGCTCACCTTAGCAACAAGCTTAATGATGGAGAAGCAGCTTATTTTCTGTAAATAATGACAGCTTTATGTTTAGTCTTATTCTGCATATTAGAGCAGGCAGTAGTCTGAGCAATGCGGTTCAGAGAAACACTGAGGATAACATTATCCATTCCAGGAACAACTCTGTTTATCACAGGAGTTCTACATTACTCTCTATATATTAAAGCCCTATATATGGGGACACTGAGACCCAAGAAGGCTATGTGGCTTTCCGAATAATTAACTAGTGGCAGAGACATAGTCTAGGTCATCTGATTCCTGATCAGGGGGCTTTTTTCCCATTCTCTCAGGCTGTCCTCATTGGAATATGATAGTTAAACTCATGGTGAACCAGCAGCACCTCCTAGTACCTCTAAAAGAGCAGTAAGACTCTGCAGAGCAAAAAGCAAAGAAGATGTCACACAATTAGGACAGGCAATAAATCTCAGTTAATGTTCTGGGTTTTGACCATCCAGTTGGGATGGTTAACTGTAAAGCCAAGAAGAGAACTGAGTCACAGACCCAACTCTGCTACTTAACTGGCCCTGTGACCTTGAGCAAGGACCCCAATATTTCACTGCTGAAATTATAAGACTAAGTTAAATGATCGCTAGGCTCAATACCATTGATATAGCTCTACATCACATTAAGACCTGTTCTAAGTGCTTCATGACTATTGCCTTGTCGTCACCACAACCCTATAAAGTAGGTGCTATTAGTATTTCCATTTTATAAATGAGGAAGTTGAAGTCCAGAGAGACCAAGCAATTTACCCAAGGTCACACAGCTGGTCAGAGGGATTTAAACTCAGGTAGTTTGCCTCCTGAGTATCCCTTGCACAAGATGGGTCAGGGGACTGTGGGTGGGAATTGGGCTATATTTTAAGAGAAGGCAAGACATAAAGCCTAATGAATAATAATTCAATTCTATGCCCAACTGCTTCTTTGGACTAACCCAACGAGATAGGGCAGATACTGTTTTACTCTCCAAAACAATGCCCACTGTCACCACAGTTAAGTTCATGCTGGTTGCAGGCAGTGTGTCCTCTTCACTTATATTGACTACAGTCATTTGATTGCACAGAATCCTTATTTAACATAGTATTAATTTTAGAAATTTGATACCATCAGTTTTCTGACTTGTTTTTCTAACAGAGTCAGCCATTATTTTTAAACCCCCAAAGGGAAAAGCTACTAAAGACTTCCATCTGTCTTGCAAACACTGACAGAGAATTTCAGAGTTTAAACTTGTGGACAATAGACCTGCAGAAGGAGTATGTTTGTGCAGCTGTATGACATCCTGGTGCACTGACATGAACAATATCCCCTAGACTTGCTACAGGATATTTAACAGATTAAATAATGTCACTTGTATTTAGGGTTTGAAGAAACTCTGATTGAATAGGAAAAGGGTCACTTTGCAAATGGAAAATCAATTTTAATATAAACAAAAGCATTTTAAGTTTCATGTATCACTGTTATTGCTATAAGCAAAGTGTTCTAGGAACAGATAACGATGGCTGTGTTTAGGAATAGCAAGAAGTGTGCTACAGAGAAACGAGAAAGGAACAAACCAACTTCCTACCTTCCTTCCCTTCCTGAGCCAACAACCCTCAGAGTCTGGGGTGGGGAGCAGGTCATGGTGTATGGCGGGCGTGCTGTGCTTGTGGAAAGGAAGAAAAAGTTGACACGTCTCCAGTGGACAAACTACCAAGTGAGAGAGAATCTCACCTCTATGTGAAGATGGTGACCACTCAGTTTATGCTGAGCATGTACGTGGGGATGAAACTTTAGGAGAGAAGCTGGCAGACCTTAGATATAAACTGTAAAATAAAATATAATGAAATTCGGGACTTCCCTGGTGGTCCAGTGGTTAAGACTTGGTGCTTCCACTGCAGGGGGAGCGGGTTCAATCCCTGGTCCGGTACTAAGATCTCACATGCTGCGTGGTACGGCCAAAAAATAAAAATAAATAAATAAAAAATATGCTAAAGTCAGTAAAAAATTTTTTAAAAATCTAATGAAATTTCAGGATTTTGAAGTGAGTGGTTACATTCTGCCCCCAACAAAATTACGAAAAAGTTCCCATAGAGGATGAATGTAACAGAAGTATTATTAAAATAACACATTAAATCTGGACCAATATCTTTGGGTCAAAAGATCCATGAGAGTCTACATATAATGTGACTAACTCTCTTTGCAGTCCCCTGGCAGTCACACCAAGTTCTGTGAAGAGCCTGGTGGCCACATGTAAAATTCTGGACTATCCCCCCAAGGCAGAAATGAAACCTTATACAATGGAACTCAGGACACTGGGAGATGCAAGCCATAGGCTCATACAATGGAAGGCAGAAAGCTGGTAGAATTTATGTCAATTAGTCATAAAGAGTCCCCAAGGCACTCAGGTTTATATCCCTGTCATTCAGTTAAGAGGTGACTGTAACAACCCAGGCATCTGAACTTGGACAGGAACAGAGAAAATGGACTGGAAATGATGAATGGCTCCAAGAGATACTGAGGAGGAAGTAAGGAGGCTGAGGAGCTGCCTGGAGAAGGCACAGGCAACTCATGGCCAGAACTTCTCTGAGGACGTGGTGGGATGCAAAGAGGAGATGAAGACTTGGAGACAAGATGTATGGCTTGAGTTCAGGCACTATGAACATCCAGGGGAAGATGTCAGCAGACAATCAGAAATACAGTACTGGCACATTAGCAAGAAATCAGAGTTGAAGTTAGAGAAGTTATTTGGGGTGGTCTTCCAAACCAAAGCAGAGTTAAGTTTACCTCTTAGAGGTTGATTACATTAAGGAGGTAGTAGCCTTTACTAGGAAAGGTAAATCATCTAACTAAATTGGAACTAAATCCCAATTAATTTTGTTTTTTCCATTCTTTTCAAGCATCACACATGAGAATTTGAATCTCTCAGAAAACTAGGAAACCATCTAGAAAACCAGGAAACCGTATTTTTAACCTGAAACCAAATTCTTTCATGACAATATTAGGGATACTGAGCTCTGTGTTGCTACTTTAGACTTCTGATTCACTAACTACATCAGAAACTGGGAGAATTACAAGGCCCTTTGCATAGCAGCCCAGGGTCGTGACGGCAAATATCTGACTACATGATGTAACATGCCCAGTTACCAGGAATCATTCTCGAAGACTGGCAACCAGCAAGTTTTAGTTCCAATCCAAACAGAAAACATCACCTCTCCTATCTCTAGTTTCAATTGAGAATCAAATATCTCCTGTTATACCGGTATCCTAAGGGGGGAAAACACAAATGGAGAAATGCTTGACATTTATGTTGCTCTGTAAGAAAACTTCCAGAGCAGTAAGAAAATGTTCTGTTAAATTCCAAGAACCTGGGACTTCTTTCGTACTAGGAATCAGCAGGTAAAGGAAAAAGTTTAGTTTATTTGTTTTAGGTTCACGAGGTGTGGGGGGATGCTCAAGCATGTTTATGGGCTGAGATGAAAGAGCCTGGAGGGAGGGAGAAAGTGAAGATCCAAGAGAGAACGGACTAGCATGTGGGAACTGAATGCCCTCAGGATAACCGCAAGGCTTGGGTGGAGCACCAGAGCCTGAACCTAATGTGGTGCATACGAGGAAGTCGCCAAGAAATCAGGAAATGACAGCAGCAAAGAGATGGTAAGAGAAACTCCGCAGGATGGCACGTATTTCAAATAAGAATCCACACAATACTGGAAGCAAAACAGGCAGGAATGGTGATCGGGAGTGGATCGAAGGTCAACAGCGAGGGGTGAAGGAAAACTGAGCCTCTTCCGATAGGGGAGAGTTGCCAAGGAGAGGCGGGTTTCAGACAGAATGAGAAAGAGGAGGAAGGAGAAGTCCACCAAAAGATGAGGATGTGGGAAATGCTGCTTCCTGAAAATGTAATGGATCTCTGCCCTTAAGGAGACTTATGGTCTATGATGGGGGCTGACGTTATCCTGGCGACCATCCATTCCAATGTAGAAAAACGGCAGGTACTGAGTGCACAGGCGACGGGGTGGCTGAGGCACCAATGAGGCAGGGCAGCATTAGCTCTCAGGACAGGCATGGCATGAAATGGTCTCCAAGTTCTGAGTTAAAATTCAGGATAAAACTGTTTGTGCATTACAGAGATTTAGTCCAGTTTCATAACATTGCTTAAAAGGTAGAAACACCCTGTCTCAATTAAGCTGGAAACCATGTAAAAGTCACTGAAAAGCAAAGGATTAACATTCCTTAGTTTGTATACCTAATTCTCTAGAGACAAGAGAGACAAGAGAGAGAGAGACAGAATTCTATTAGTGGTTTTTTAAAAAAATAATTTTACAGTAATGATGCCTTTAGGGTTAACTTTAATTTTTTTTTTTCCTCCAATATAGTCACTAAACATATCCCACTTACAAAATGTTCTATTTTGGTTTCTTTCTTGAAAATGACATGTGTGTCAAGCAAGCGTTCCAGAGAACGAGTTGTACCAGCAGGACTTGGGTATAACACCACACGGAACGCCTCTGAATCCAATTAGGGCACCATCAAGCCAACCAGCTGATTCCAAAGTTCTTTTCTGATATAATTTTTATTAAGATTTTCAATACTCGCCTGAAGGAATGTTGAATGTGTACTAGAATGATGAAAATAAGCCCATAACTGAGATTCAGAAGTAGCTAGTTGCAACTCACCGACTTTTCCAGAAGTGATAAAATTATTTTTAATTGTGGTTCTTATCAAGTGAGTAGGGGAAAAAAACTTGCCTCTTCAAGGAGTAAGTGTATGAAGAAAAGGGGATAGTCCTCCCTGCTATGTCAGCAGTCCCATGAGGATAGGGACCAAAGGGGCTTTATTCCTGGTGGTGCCCCCCACCCTGTGCACAAGCCACAGAAGGTACTTAATAAATATTTACAGAATGAATAACTAAGTCATGGGCAAGTGTTTGGCAATAATTTACAAGGCCTGGCCTATCTAGGCCATGATTTATTTTAGCAGGTCTTCAGATTTTTCACACAGAGGAAATTGTTTCCAACAGTGCCTTCCTGTAGAATTCCAAATATTTTGAAAGATAATATAACAGACACTAAAGTTTGAAATTGAGAAAACATCAGAGCCAGCAGGAAGGATGATGAACAGTCAGAAGAATGTTACACACATTGTTGACAAACTTTTCAGGTGAACAAACAATTGCTGCTTACTATGTAATTTTAACCAATTTTAAAAGACAACCATCAAAGACAAATCACTGAAAAGAACAGCTGGAATCATTCAGATGTGAAATTATCTTTCAGGAACTTTCTCTTTTCACACAGTGGTGAAATTATTATTATTTTTTTAAAGAAGCTACCTATCCACACACACCACGCTGACATCGCCTCTTCCTTCTCTGAACACTGAGCACATCAGGCATGTCAGATTTGTCTTCAGTCCTAACCAGGGAAGTCAGAGAGGCAACTCACTTTCATCGTAAAGAAACTAGGAAAGGTAAGCTATCTAACTAAGTTGGAACTAAATCCCAATTGTTTTTGTTTTTTCTATTCTTTTCAGGCATTGCACATGAGAATTTGAATCTCTCAGAAAACTAGGAAACCATCTAGAAAACCAGGAAACCATATTTTTAACCTGAAACCAAATTCTTTCATAACAATATTAGGGATACTGAGCTCTGTGTTGCTACTCTAGACTTCTGATTCACTAACTACATCAGAAACTGGGAGGACTACAAGGCCCTTTGCATAGCAGCCCAGGGTCATGACGGCAAATATCTGACTACATAATGTAACATGCCCAGTTACCAGGAATCATTCTCGAAGACTGGCAACCAGCAAGTTTTTGTTCCAATCCAAACAGAAAACATCACCTCTCCTGTCTCAACTTTCAATTGAGAATCAAATATCTCCTGTTATACCGGTATCTTAAGGGGGGAAAACACAAATGGAGAAATGATTGACACTTACGTTGCTCTATATGAAAACTTCCAGAGAAGAAAATGTTTTGTTTTGTTAAATTCTTTAGCTTATTTGGCACCCTGGTAACACTCTGTACACGCTTTTTAAAAAAGAAATAATTAGGGGCTTTCCTGGTGGCGCAGTGGTTAAGAATCCGCCTGCCAGTGCAGGGGACACGGGTTCGAGCCCTGGCCCGGGAAGATCCCACATGCTGTGGAGCAGCTAAGCCCGTGCACCACAACTACTGAGCCTGCGCTCTAGAGCCCACGAGCGCAACTACTGAGCCCACGTGCCTAGAGCCCGTGCTCCGCAACAAGAGAAGCCACCACAATGAGAAGCCCGCGCACCACAACGAAGAGTAGCCCCCGCTCGCCGCAACTAGAGAAAGCCTGCGCACAGCAGCGAAGACCCAACACAGCAAAAAATAAAATAAATAAAATAAATTTTTTAAAAAAGAAATAATTAGTCATTTAAGTATAAACGCAAACCTGTGAGTACTGTAGAGGAAAAACATGGGCTTTGGGGCCAGAAAGACTTGAATAAGCTCTTCCTCCACATCCTAGCTGGTAACCTTGGGCAAGTCCTTGAAACTTTCAGAGTCTCTGCCTCATCCGTAGAATGGGATAACACAATTTACCATTCGGGTCGTTGCCAGGGTAACAGAGATAATATATGTGAAGGGTCATACTGCCTCATCAATATTCAAGGAAGGTCAATGCCTCCCACTTCTCCTCGTCCCCACTCAAGCAAGTGGAGCAAGTGGAAAAGGGGCTCTTAAAAGGTTTGGAGGGGAATAAATGATAGAATTGGATTATTTCTGATATGTAGCAATGGGGGCAATGAAATTTCTTTGAAAGCTATTTTCCTGGTCTTCCAGAGGGCTCCAGGAAAACAAAACACCCCCCACCCCCGCAAATAGACTCCTACATAGAGCTACCCTCGTTCTCCACTGTTCTCAAGACAATTGCTGGGAGCTGCTGAGACCAACGAGCGCTCAGGGGACAGCCCCATTATTCTCTAGCAGAAATGCCCTGGTCTAAGGAAAGGCACAAAGCAAGAAGGTCAACATCACCTACAAAAATGGGAGAGAGTAGCTAGAACTGGACCCAGCTCTATTTCCCACCTGCTGGGAAGTTGTACAATTTGTTTTTACACTTAAACCTGCAAAAAATAAAAAAGCACTTTTAAAAAAACCTATTTTATTCAAAAGACTGATTGCTTACTTGGTTAATAAAATACTCAGTGATTCATGTTGAAAATCCAGTTATGGAATTGTCTACCTCTAGTTGGGCTACAAGTTTTTGTTCCTTTTAGTTTTGTTTTGTTTTTTTTTCTTTTTGCTATAGCTGCCAAGCATAGGAAACTGCATTTTACTCCTGCTTCCAAATATGCCTAATGTCAAAATCTAAAGAGGAAAAAAAGTTCCGTTTTGTGACTCTTAGCCGCAGATCCTTTGCAGTTAAGGCCACCTTTAAGTTCAACACAGATAGCTAAGTCCTGTTTACTGGGACTCATTAGCCACTGAACTGGAGAAGAAATCATTGCAAAGGAGGCCTCTGGTTATTCTACACCCTTCCCTTTTTGAGATCTAACCAGAACCTTGTGCCCTTTCTCTTCGCCCCTAGGATTAGGTCTCCAGGAATAAAAATAAGGTTGGACTGGCATTGCAAGACCACAAGCAATTATTAATTAAATCCTGACCCGTTATTTCCACTGTATAATAAAGACTTCATTTTCTAAGCCTGAGGATATTGAATTTTGCGTCTGAAATATCAGGGTCTTGGTCCAAGTGAAGTGTTCTCACTTGGAAGGGCACCAATGTTCTGTGACTTTTAACCTTCCTTAGATTGAGTGTTCAGATTCTAATCTGCAAAATGCCTTAAAAGACGAAAGTGACAGTCACAACTAATGGGTGTGGAGGCTTGGCTAAGAGTTCCTGCATGCCCCCACTGCCACCCCATCACTATTTGGATCCAGATCAAGTCCCGAAAGAACTGGGTCCTATATGCAGCTTTTTCTGGCAATGTTTTCTATCTCAGACATCTCAAGGTCTAACTTACTTCTAGGAAACTCCTGGTCCAGAAGATGCCTTAAAAAAATTAAATAATTTCTGAGGTTACTAGAAAATTTTAAATCCTTTTCAGAGAGGATCTAGGATTGCTAGATTCAGATGCACCCAAATCTTACTTGTGTGCTTAAATGTCTTGAGGGACCTATTCCATTTAAATTAAGGTATTTTGAACCTCAAGGAGGTGAGTGTGCTTTTGAAGCACCGTCTTCATGAGTTGTGACAAAATGAGCGAGTCCACTCCAACTGTCCATCCCAGCGAAGAGTGTCCTGTGAAATTTAATAAGCGATAGAAAGGTATCAACGAAAGCCTTCTGGGTGTTTTGCAATGTGATGGGATATAATACAAATGTGTTTAGTCACACACGAGTCATCTTTGGTTTACCAGACTGACTCAATGGGGCTGCTACATTTTCTGGTGAGAACATTCTTGTTCTGGTTTTACTTTGACAGGTGTTTAAACACTATCTTTCTTTAGCATCCCTATCCATTTTCCTTCTTATTTTAGCAGCTCTTTGTGAGGAGACATGTCACTCTGCTGGATATCAAACACATCTAAGACAATGATAGCATACAGAGTAAGAAAAATCAAATCGGGAAAAGAAAAAGTATATATGGAGTGACAACAAAACATTTCTCAAAATAGAGTGCCTCACATCCGGGGACCTCAAAGAAGATTATAAAACCAGACAGGCAGCGCATGTATAGTTGCTGACCACACTGGAATCAGAATCTTGATAAGCTTTTTTTCTGTCAGCATTACTCAAATCAAGTTGGTGTTCTGATCACAAGGTACTGGTAATTATTTCTTACACAATTATGGTGGAAATATAATGTTCACATAGACTATTTACCAATTTCATCCTATATACGCTTTACATTCTATGCTTCACTTCTTGAGTGGCGCTGCCTAGTGACACAGGTTGATTGCCATTGCTGAAAATCACCTTCACAGCATCCTCTTACTCAAGTCGTATCTACTGAATAAGTGGCATTGTTGGAGTGAGCAGAGAAGAGGCTGTACTTTGTTAAGGAGTAGAACTGAAGAACCCAGAGAAAAGAACAATGGATTTGATGTGCTTATGGGCCATTGTGAATGGATCCCAGTTTGTAAACTTGTTTTAAGGACAATGTTACAGCCTGAATTGTGTCCCCCCAAATTCACATGTTGAAGCCAATTCCAAGAATCTCAGAATATGACTGTATTGGATATGGCCTTTAACGAGGTAATTAAGGTAAAATGAGGTCCTACGGGTGGGCCCTCATCCAATATCACTGGTGTCTTTATAAGAAAATAATTTTGGACGTAGACATGTGAGTGCACAGAGGAAAGACCGTAAGAGGACACAGGAAGAAGGGAGAAGGTGGCATCTACAAGCCCTGGAGGCCTCAGAAGAAAACAAACCTTGATCTTGGACTTCTAAGTTCCTTTTTTTTTTTTTTTGGCTGTGTCAGGTCTCACTTGCGGCACGCGGGACCTTTCATTGAGGTGCGCAGGCTTCTCTCTAGCTGTGGCATGCGGGTTTTCTCTTCTCTAGTTGTGGCACGCGGGCTCCAGTGCGTGTGGGCTCTGTAGTTTGCAGCACACGGGCTCTCTCGTTGAGGTGCACGAACTCAGTAGTTGTGGCATGCGGGCTTAGTTGCCCCGAGGCATGTGGGATCTTAGTTCCCCAACCAGGGATCGAACCTGCGTCCTCCGCATTGGAAGACGGATTCTCTACCAGTGGACCACCAGGGAAGTCCTTTGGACTTCTAAGTCCTAAGTACTTGGACTCTGAAACTGTGAGAAAATAAATTTCGGTTGCTTAAGCAACTCAGTCTGTGATAATTTGTTACAGTAGCCCTAGCAAACTAATAGAGACATTTATTATTGTCTGTAAAGCTATGTATTCATACATTGAAGGCAGTGAAAATGTCACACGGCTTTCAACCTCACCTCTACCTCTCTCCACCGCAGAGAAGGGAAAAGAAAGCGTCTTTAAAGGCTTCTGCTCTGCTGACTTTACAATGGCTTCGTAAATTAAGACATCATCATTTGAAAAATGAGGTATAACGTGTTCTGACATTCTGTGGTTGGATGATTCAGGGGGGGTCAGTTTTCTAAAAGTGCACAGTTCTAGACTCTTTTTAAAATCTCAAGATTGATTTTATCCTTTTCATGTTTTCTTTCAAAAAACTGGCAGCCGAGTACTTTCCAAGAGACAGAATACCAGTCGCACACATATGTGTACAATTCCATTTTAGAAGACGTTAGGAAAATGAAGCTCAGCTCAGCTGGGCCCGCGGTAACATTCGACGTGAGCTCCGTTAACGCGTTCTGCCTTATTCCAACTTTCCAACCTCAGCCGGCTCCTCCACAGACAGCCTGGCAGGCCAGCACCAGTTAACGTTACAGATGTAGAGGAAATTTTGAAAAACACAAAAATCCCTTTAAATAGATGGAATTGGCAACAGCAATCCTGAATTGTCCGTCAGGTTGCCCCTCTCAGTCCTATGAGGCTACCCAGCTGTTGTCAGAAACATTTTTATTCTAGAAGGAAGGTCCAAGGCCAGCTCAGCAGGCCTTCCTCAGAACACCTGAGGCAAACAATGGTGGCCTTCCTTGGAGAGGCTAAGAGACTCTTTAGGAAAAGCTTTTAAGAGATCCCAATTAAAACTTACTGGAATATACTTCACAGTGGGCAAGGTACTGCAAATAGGCCTACCACTGAAAGGAAAGACCCCTGAAGTACAGAGGCAAAAATAAAAAGCCACACGTTTCCAAAAAGGAACATATGAAAAGAATTTTTAAGTAAATGACTGCTTGCTTTTGGAGTTCTCAGGATTTGCTGCCCACATTTCTGAACCAGAAAAGGGCTCGGCCTCCTTTTTAGAAATATGTTCTACTCAAATCTTTCTTACGGGTCCTCCCACTCATTATTAAATACCTGTTTTCATCCAACGCCCTGTTCTTTGACTTTGGTTCCTCCTTAAGTAATCAGCACGCGGCTACCTCCGATGAAGCTCACAGGGGTCTTCCTGAAAAGGCAACAGAGTTGAAATTCTGTGCCTTAAACGGTAATTGCCCTGCTGAAACCTCTTTCCCTTCGAATGTTAACTACATTTAGCTCAAATCTGACTACTGTGGGAAATGAATTATTTTGCAGCTTATAATATTAATAAAATGTACGTAAGAGCAAAATATTTTCTGGCAATGAGATTTTGCCACAATTGTACTTGGCAATGGGAATATTTGCTCGTGAACAGGACATATTAATGACCAAATCCATCAAGGTGCTGGGTACAGAACATCAGTGTTTTTGAACTGGACATTCTGTAATTTCTACCTCTTGTCAAGAGAAGATACACAGCCGGGGATAACCCCAAAAAACAAAACAAAAACAAAAAAAAAAAAAAGAGAGAGAGAAGACACACATTGTTGGGGAAGAGAAATTTTCATCTGAAGCCACCTTTTAAATACGGCTAATCTCTAGAGGAGGTTTCTCACCTCAAGAATCTTCTGTAACACTTGTTAAAAACCCAGATTCTGAGACCCCTCTCCAAAAGATTCTGATTTTTCTGGTCTAGAATATGGAGCCCTGAAATGAGTGTTTTTAGCAAGCACACTAGGTAATTCTCACAATTGGGCAAGTCCGTGAAATACTAACCTTCAATTGTAATACCCCAGATTTCCGTCCAGACCAGTATCCCACAAGGATGACACACCCTTAAAGTATCAGTAAGATGCACAAAATACAGGAAAAATACAGTTATTCTATACAGACCTTAAACATGAATCTTTTAAAAAATGGTAGCAGATTATTATCCTAGTAAACATATTTTAATTAGTCTGTTCAGCTATAAAACTGTTGTTTTGTTTTTTTTTGGCCATGCTGCACGGCATGCAGGATCTTAGTTCCCAGACCAGGGATTGAACCCGTGACCCCTGCAGTGGAAGCACAGAGTCCTAACCACTGGACCACCAGGGAATTCCCCAAAACTTTTAAACTTCCATAAAATGTTTTTAGACCATAACAACAAAAGCAGGTCAAAGTTGAGTTCTTGTGGGACACTCAACCAAGAAAGTCTTTTGAAATTAATTAAAAGCTATTTGCTAAACTGCTAAAAAACTAGTCTTCTACATAAAGGGAAAATGTTAATTGTGATGAATTATAAGTGACGGTACGTGTCTGTGCATATACAGCAAGTTTGCTTTGCTACCTTATGACCCAACCAAGCCATCAACCAAGTAGGAAGCCAGAAAAAAAGGTATTTATACAAGGTCTCAAAAAAAAAAATGCCCCATGAACTTTTCTCAAGAAGCTATCTGTGTGCTCTGCCAAAATAAGGAAATAGATGCAGAAAAAAATCAGACATGGATCCAGCTATCTAAGATTCAACATAAGAGAGAAGTGGAAGGAATCCCTGGGATGATGTGAAGAGAGATCCCAGGGCAACAGCTGGGCAGCAGGCTTAGAGGAAATGCTGTCCAAACTGGAATAGAGCAAAGACCTCAGGTAAATTTCTCAAAGAAGAACTTGAAAGAATAACAAAATTGTCTGGACATATTTGAGAAGAGATCTATGTAACTGGGGAAAGGTTTGGGGATGAGTATATAGGAACCTCAGCAAGCCAAAACACGAATAGGGAAAGCAAAAGCTATGCAGGAAGGAAAAAGGAAGTACGGTTTACCTCAAGGCTTAGCTGTCATCAGCTTTTACGTAGTTATAAGGAATACTGATCTAATCTAAGGTACAATAGAAAAATGTTGGGAAGATGAGAACATCGGAGGATGGGAAACGCGTGACTTCGCTGGGGGTAGGGGTGAGAAGGGGTGTGAAAGAGGAAGCTGTATCTTCAATTTCCATACTGTGAAGTCAGTAATAATGTGTCAAGCTGAATAACCAATAATTAGCAATGTAAGTACACTATTTAGAGACTGGAGTAAATACTAAAGAATCAGTTTAAAAGGCTCTACATTTCTTGGATGCTCCTTAACTTTCTGATGAGTGCCTATCACTCTGCTAATATACAACCTGGCCAAACACAGCTATTCATTTATTCAGCAGTTTTTGTGTCAGGCATACATCTAGGAATAAGAAGACACATTGGGGAACAAGACAGATAAGTCCCTTGCTCCTGGAGCTTAGGTCCTAGCGAAGGGAGACAAGGAACAAATAAACAAACAAACAAACAAGATAATCTGAGTGATAAGTGCAATGACAGAGCAGAGAAGCGTGAGTGAGGGGTGGGTAGGAGAGGTCCCTGTGAAGAGGATGATATGGGAGCTGAAGCAAGTGTAACTGAAAGTGGGGCCCAGCTGCTCGCCCCTCAACAGCCAGCAAAGAGGCCAGGTGGGTGGAAAGGAAAATTTGTTTTATTTTGGATGCTGGCAACTGTGTGCGGGGGGGAGGGCGGACGCCTGTCCAAAGGCCAACTCCCCACCTCTGACAACCAAGGGGCAAGAGCTTTCATAGACGGAGGGAGGGGGCTCCATGCAGAACCTGCACAGTCAGCTCTGACCGTCATCTTGATATTGGTCATGCGGTGGTCTGATCAGTGTCATCTTGATTGCTTTAGGTACAATTAATCTTCAGTTCCAGGGTCAGTTTGTTTCCATTTCTTTGAGGCCAGTTCTCAGAACTGTGGCAGCTTATGTCGTGGCTACAGTCTGGTCATCATGTAGTTAACTTCTTCCACCTGGCGGGGGTTTCAGTATCTATAACACAGCTCACAGGATACGGCTCAGAATATTATCTATAGCCCTTGAGAAGGAACTAAAGGTCCTTGACTATGCTTAATGACTCAACTATCATTATTTGGTCTCCTTTGACTGTTTTCCTTTGCTTCTGCATTTTCTCACTTCTCTGATGAAACTGACTCTTTGGCTAAAGTTTTTCCACAGACAAAAGGCAGGCTGAGGACATGGTGGGCATAGACCACAGGGTCCTGCTCCGTTTCACAAGGAACCAGCTTTGGAAAGAGCCAGAGGGAGAGCGTCCCAGATTTCCTAGACTTACAGGGAGCAGCAACTGCCAAGGTCACGGGTAAGAGTGAGCCAGGCTCGTGTGATGACTGGAAATGTGACTGAGGCTGTTGGGGGTGACGGTGAGGGGCAAAGTGGTGGAGATGAAGTCAGAGAGATGGGAGGAAATCAGGGATCACATAGAATCATGTATGGCCTTGAGGACAGCAAGGCGAAATCTGGATTTCATTCTAAATGCAATGGAAAGTCATAGGAAGGTTTTGCGTAAGGAAGTGACATGATTTATGTTTTTAAAAAATTACTTTAGCTGTTGTGTGGAAAATGAATTACAGAAGGCTTAGAACAGAAGCAGGACACCAGCTTGAACCTACTGCAGTGGTCCATGCATAGATGGCCAGGGCGTGTATGGCGGCAGGGGAGAGAGAGAGAGAGAGAGAGAGAGAGAAAGTGAATGGACTTCAGAATTATTTTGGAAGAAAAATGGGCACGACATACTGATGGATCAATGTGAACAGGAAAGGGAAAAACCCAAGGGTGAATCCTAGATTTTTGGCTAGAATGAGTGAGTGGTTAGAGGTATCATTTGGTGAAATGCAGAAAGTCAAGGAAAGAACCCGTTTGGAGGGCAAAATCAAGGCTTCCATTTAGACCTGCTACCTGTGAGATGCCCATTAAGGAGTCAAGCAGATCTGTGAAATAGGCAGTTGCCTACTTGAGCCTGGAGCACAAGGAAAGAGCAGAGTTGCAGATACAAACTTGGGCATCACCCTACTCGCAGTTCTCCAGGCACCCCCCAGGTCAGGTGTTCATTTCACCCTGTTGGATTACCGCAGCTTACCTCTTGCTCCCTGCCTTCAGTCTCCCCCACGAAATCAGTACTACAAGCAGCAGGCAGATTCACCCCTTTAAAACAAAGCTCTAATCATCTCTCACTTGATAAAAAGCCTTCCGTGGTTCTCACCCCCTGTGTCTTGTTCTCTTGCCTTCCAACGCTCTCCATCTCAGGGCCTGAATTCTTGTCCCCCTTCTGTACTGTTCGGCCTCCCTGGTTTGTCCCCATGGTTCTCTGGGGTCCCTTCTCTTCCAGCCCCATTTCCACACATCTTCACTAAGTGTATCCTGGGCTCAGACCTTTGTGGGCAAGTCCTGTGCGTGATTTATCGTTGGAACTTCCCCACAGCTTAGCCCAGGTACCTTACAGTTAATTACTTCAGTTCAGGAACTGTTTGTTAGATGAAGGTGCCACTTGTTCTCCTTACTATCCCCTCACAAAATGAGCGGATTTACAGGAATACACCAAAATTTTCCTAGTGTTAAGGGTTGCAATGTTATATTTGACAGAAGGTTTACATGAATGAACACATCCAGTCCCCTGAAATGAAAATACAGGAGTAGTTTACAAATATAAATGATAATGGTTAGACCCAACTTTTTAAAGTAATGTTATCTGCCCATTCCCTTCTGGGAAACAAAAACTGTTGTTTTTGGTTTTGGTTCCCCTGCTTCAGATGGGGATGGGGGCGGAGCAACCAAGAAGTGTTTATTTTCCTAAGACTATTTCTATCTCCGCATCACTTTTACATACGTTGAGTCTTCACTAAATAGGAATCTTTATTCCCAAGCATAGAGACTCACAGTTAGCCAGTTACACTAAAGTCCCCACAACAGGAAAACATGTTGGAACCTTTCCTCTATTCAAATTAAAGAGGCTTAATTAGAGGATCAACAATCCAGGTTTCTTATCTCCTTCCCTCCTGCATTAAGTAAGCAAAAGATGAAGTCTGACTTGCCCATTGGTTGTTATTTTTTCAAATGGCTGAGGATAAAATAAACTGAAGCTAAAAGCATTTGGGATATTACCCACTGGCCAGACCAATGGACCAAAGAGAAGTAGTTGAGGTTCAAATTTTTGCTTATTTTCTTTCTCTCTAAGTGACTGACATTTGCATTATGATCAAACAGACTAAGAAAAAAAACTAAACCTAAAAAGCTATCTTAGGGCCTATATTTTTGCTTTCACCATTGAATTCACAAAGAAAAAGAATCAAACTGGTTGAAAAACAGCAATTGAACCTAAAGCTGAGCCAGAGTCCATGACAGCTAGAGAAAAACTGATATGGTTGCAGGTCAGCTCATGGCTTTAATTCCAGTGGAGGTCCAGGTGGATGCTGCAGGTGGAAACTCTGGCCTTGATCATGTCCAAAGCAGAGGAAAGCCATGACTGTCACACTCTCTTTTCATAAATGAATTTCCTCTCTCTTTCTCTGCTCATGTAGATTTTTCTCTATGCACATATTTTTAAAATAGAATCATATAACTTTAGAAAACTGCCATTTCATATTTTTATGCTGTTTATTATGAAAATCGCTTTTCAAAAATGTTTTTATATCATTTTAAAATGGCCTGTTTTATTACATGACTATATCCTTACATGACTATATCCCAATTAATTCTCTTGTTGTTTGACTATTAGGTTATTTCCAATATTTTGGCTCTGATAAACATTGCTCTAGTGAGCAAATAATTACTATCTTAACAATATACTTCTAGAAGTGGAAATGCTGGGTCTGAGTATATGCACATTTTAAGATTTTTAATATATATTACCAAACTGCTCTCCTGATAGGTTGTACCAATTTAAACTACCACAAGACAATCATCTCCTGGAAATCACTCCTTTTAGTCTTTACTAAATTCATAGGTGATCAATGGCATACATTTTTTTTCATTGAATTGCTTAAATTTTATTCATTACACCAAATGGTCACTTCTTCCATTAAGTAATGTGGGCAAGCTAACTTAACTCTTGTGCTTCAGTTTTCCTCATCTGCAAAATGTGGATATTAATGGTAGTTACCCTATATGGATGTTGTGAGGATTAAAAAGTTAATTCAAGTAAAGCACTTAGAATAATTCCTGACCCATAGCGAGTTCACAATTATGGCCATTAGATATTTTGAAAAATTCCTGTTCATGTTCCTTACTCATTTTTCTATTTGAGTGTTTACCATTTCTTATTGATTTCTTTTTCTCACTGATTTTTAAGAGGTCTTACTACATTAAGATATTTAATCATTGTTTTCTATAGGCAATGCAAATATTTTGTCAACTTTATGACTTCTTTTTTCAATATGCTGATGATGATTTTTTTTGCCATGCAGAAGTTTAAGGATTTAATATCATTAAATCATTCACTTTAAATCAGAAAAAATTAGAGATTAAATAGTCAAATATGAGAAAAACAGCAAAGGAAAACACGTTTTTAATAATTCTAGTTTGTAAGAAAGAAACGGATAGATTTGACTCCAAAAAAGTTTAAAGTTTTTATATTTAAAAAAAAAATCAAACAAACAGAGAGGTAAGAAAAACACACAAAAATATTCACAATAGGGCTTCCCTGGTGGCGCAGTGGTTGAGAATCTGCCTGCCAATGAAGGGGACACGGGTTCGAGCCCTGGTCCGGGAGGATCCCACATGCCGCAGAGTAGCTGGGCCCGTGAGCCATAATTGCTGAGCCTGCGCGTCTGGAGCCTGTGCTCCGCAACAGGAGAGGCCGCGATAGTGAGAGGCCCGCGCGCCGCGATGAAGAGTGGCCCCCGCTCGCCGCAACTGGAGAAAGCCCTTGCACAGAAACGAAGACCCAACACAGCCAAAAATAAATAATTAATTAATTAATTTAAAAAAAAATATTCACAATATATGACAGACATAAGGCTAATCTCCTTAACATACAAATCTTTGAAAAAAGAAAACATAAAATAAGGAAAAGCTATAAATAGGCAATTCAGAGAAAAAGAAATACAAATGCCCGATTTCACTTATAATCAAAATGAGATATCACTTTTTACATATAGATTTACAAGCATTTTTAAAAATTAATTATGCACAACACTGTGGTCCTATACAGTTTTGCAGAGTGTTCATTGCACAAGGACGACTGGACGACAGGAGTGAGTTGGGACTGAATTCCTGCTACTCTACTGCCTATTAAACCATATGCCTGCAGGGCTGCCTCACCCAGAGAGAGTGCTTTCTATTTCTCACAAAGGGCCATATGCTTTAAGAGAGTATGCAGTGGTGGTGAGAGAGTGCAGAAAAAGGAAATCTCATCTAGTGAGCAGATATACTGATACAATCCTCAGAGATAATTTGGCAAAGTCTATCAAAATAAAACATACAAACCTTTTGACCCAGCAATTCCATCGCTAGGATTTTACTGGTACAGGTAGTGCGAGATGTTTAGATAAGGATGTTCATTTCAGCTTTGTTCATAATAGCACACACACAAAAGAACCCAGAAACAATATAAAAATACAAACAAAATACAAAAACACAATAGAGTTCTTTTAAAGGAAACTATGAGATATCCACATATTATAATATTGTTTCTAGATTAAAAACATCAATATGAAATATTTTCACGTTTACATTATATGAAAAACTCAAACTCTGGAGCAGCAAGCATATTACGTCTTGCTTGTATTTTGATAAAGATACATACACGAATGAAGATTGCCTGTAATGAAAAAAAGTTGTTCATGCTGGGTTATAATTTAAAAGGGAGGGACTAGGAGTCTGGGAGGGAATAAAATTCACTTTTATCCTGAACTGTCTTGTAAAGTTTGACTTTTGATCATATGCATGTTATTTTCATTAAGAAAAATGAACTATCCATTTTTGTTTTATGATTTCTTTTAATACTGGCTTTACAAGGAAATGGATAAATATCCTGGGCAGAGCAGAAATGAGGCCCTGACCAAAATATGGAAACCCAGAAACACAGATAGATATAGGTTCTATCATGGCCTAGGTGTGAGCCTGCATACTTTATTCACTTGTTCCCTTGTCTTCTAAAAATGAGAAGAGTGGCTTTGTCTGCCCTTTCAACTCAAGGGCTCATGCAAAACAGCCAAGAGCTGCTCTGTGGCACAGTGAACGTGGGGTGGGGCTGAAGACTGAAAAAAATAGTCACTAGATTCAAATATCACCCTACAGACAACAGAGCCAGCGTAGCATGCAATTCTTGAAGTTAAAAAGAATGAAAATAATACAAAATTCTCATTCATATTATCATTAGCTTAAAGTAGTCAGACTGCATTGAGAATATTTGTTGACTCATTCATATGCTCAACAAACTTTTTGTACCCAATCTGTCATGCCCAGTACTTGGCAATGAGAACACTAGAAGCCTCAACCCTTCTAAGGAATGAGGTCAGAGGGTACTGAAACCACCCTATTTGGGGACATACCTGTTTAGCCTGTGCTTAGAAATAATAAATCTAATCCTCAATAAAATACGAGGAAATCAAAACCAGCAACATATAAAAAAGATTATATATCATATCCAAGTAATCTTTATCGCAGGAATGCAAGGTTGGTTTAACATCTGAAATTAATGTAATATGCCATATTAATACAATGAAGGACAAAAACCATATGATCATCTCAACAGGGGCAAAAAGAAAAAGTCTTGGACAAAATCTAACAGTTGCATGATAAAGATGCTCACAAACTAAGAATAGAAGGGAACTTTTTGATAAAGGGCATCTATGAAAAAACCACAGCTAACATGACATTTAATGCTGAAAGACTGATTGCTTTCCTCCTTAGATCAGGAACAAGACAAGAATGTTCACTCTTGCCTCTTCTCTTTAACATTATACTGTATAATAAGTGAGGGCAACTAGACAAGGAAAAGAAATAAAAGACATTCAGATGGAAAAGACGAAGTAAAAGTATGTTTGCACATGACCTTGTATATAAATCTTGTACATAATGTGATCTTGTATACAGAAATGCCTAGGAATCCACTGAAAAATTATTAGGACTAAAAAAATGAGTTCACCAAATTTACAGGGTACAAGATCAATATATAAAAATCAATTTTCTATATCCTATACACTAGCAAGAAACATTCTGAAAATGAAATAAGAGTGCAATTTCATTTAAAATAGCATAAAAATGATAAAATACTGATAAATGATAAATTTAACAAGACTTATACACTGAAAACTAAAAAATATTGCAGAAAAAAATCAAAGAAGATCTAAATAAATGGAAAGACATTGTACATTTCCATTCCTTGTCTTTATGGGTTGAAACACTTCATATTGTTACGAGAGCAATATTATTCAAATTGATCTACAAGTTCAACACAATCCCTATCAACGTCTCAGCTGGATTTTTTGCAGACATTGACAAGCTGATTATAAAATTCATTCGAAAATGCAAGGGGACCAGAATAGCCAAAAGAATCTTGGAAAAGAACAATGTGAGAAGACTCACACTTTTCTATTTCAAAACTTAGTACAAAGCTACAGTAATCTTGACAGTGTAGCATATTAGTAGACATATACATCAATGGGATAGAATTGAGAGTTCAGAAATAAATTTGACATATATGGTCATCTGATTTTTGACAAGGGTACTGAGACAATTCAACAGGGAAAGAATCATCTTTTCGAAAAATGGACCTGGACAATTGGATATCCACATGCAAAAGAATGAAATTGGAACCCTACACCACACTACACATAAATATTTAAAATGTATCACAGACCTAAATGTAAGAGCTAAAATTATAAAACTCTTAGAAGGAAACATATGTGTAAATCTTGACAGTGGTTAGTCTATGGTTTCCTAGATAGGAGACCAAAAGTGCAAACAACAACAACAAAATAGATAAACTGAACACAATAAAAAATTTCAGTTGCAAATCATAGACAGTATCAAGAAAGTGAAAAGACAACTCTGAAAATGGGAGAAAGTATTTGCAAATCATAAATCTGATAAGGGACTTGTATCCAGTATACAAAGAACTCTTATAGCTCAATAATAGCAAGTCAAATCACCCAATTAAAATTAAGCAAAGGATCTGAATAGACATTTCTCCAAAGAAGATATACAAATGGCCAATAAGCACACAAAAAGATGCTCAATGTCATAAGTAATCAGGGAAATGCAAATCAAAACCACAATGAAATACAACTTCACACTTACTAGATTAGCCATAATCAAAAGACAGTAACAAGTGTTGAAGAGGATGTGGAGAAATTGGAACCTTCAAATACTGCTGGAGGCAATGTAAAATGGTACAGCCGCTTTGGAAAACTGGCAGTTCCTTAAAATATAACATAACAAAGATAGAGTTACCATATGACCCAGCAATTCCACTCCTAGATATATACCCAAGAGAAATGAAAACATATGTTCACAAAAACTTTTACCTGAAGTTCATGGCAGCCCCGTTCAGAGAGTCAAGAGGTAAAAATAACCCAAATGTTCATCAACTGATGGATGGATAAATAAAATGTGGTATATTAATACAGTGGAGTATTATTTGGCAATAATAAGAAACGAAGTACTGATACATGCTACAACATGGATGACCCTTGAAAACATCATGCTAAGTGAAAGAAGCCAGTCATAAAAGGCGTGTTGTGTTGTATGATCCCACTTATATAAATTCTTCAGAATAAGCAAAGCTACAGAAGCAGAAAGGGGATTAGTGGTTAATTAGGGCTAGGAGTCTGGGGTTGAGAACAGGGATCAATGGTTGCAGAACACAGTGAATATACTGAAAAACAACGAATTGTACACTTTCGATGGGTGAATTTTATGGTATGTTAATTATATGTCAATAAAGCTGTTTTGAAAAATAGAAAAAATGACTCTAACTTCACGTTTTCAGAAATCATTATTACTTGGTCTTCTTAGAACCTAGATGCAGCCCTAAGCTGAAAGACTCAAAAGAGTCTAAAATCAAGAAAGAAAAGCCAGCTAACTTGTGGCCTATAGTGCTGATTTTTACAAAAGCCCAAATCGAGTAACAAGTATAAACTATCAGACTCTGTGCTATTGACTCCTTAGACTCAAACAGATTTTCCCCCTGTTAAGCATTTACGATGGGAATCCTCTTCGCCACTGTAATCCCTAGCAGCCACTCTAGACTTAAACAACTAGTAGATGCCTGAGATCACACAGAACAAAGATCTTCACACCACTTGTGAAGCCAGTGGCAAACAGCTAACGAGGAGTGAACAAAATACTTGGAAGGGTAGAGGGTTTGACATTCTCAGACTCAGAGAAGAACACCAACATGAATATAAAACTTAAGATATGGCAACCAAATGTTCTGTTTTTGTTGTTTTTTCATTTTCATTTGGAATCTAATGGCAGAACTTCAGGGAAATGGAGTGATAGTAATACACTTAGAGGATATAAATGGATATCATGAGAAAACTGCTCCGCTCTTAACATTAAAAAACTTCAGTCATAGCAACTATCATCCCTTAACCAACAAAACAAAACCAAAAAAACCCTCTACTCATGATGTCTGAATTGGTCACTCCAAGATATACAAACTTTTAATCAACTAAACGGAGGACCTGTAATTTAAGTATAACACCATTCCATGAGATATTTCTCTGAAATATCTTTTATGGTCAAGCATAACTTTTTGTTTAAATTACTTATAAATAAACTGCCCAATCTCTTGACATGATTAGTCATTGTATTAGGAATTACAGCAATCTGGGTATTTTCTGCTGTACTGGGTAAGAGTTAGGAAAGTCACATTTTAGGATTCTACTTTGCTTGTTAGGCATCATTTATGTAACATTCCTTGATTTTTACAAATGCAAAATTCACTTTTCTAATATTAACCCTAACAATACTTTGTGGCTAAAGAACTAAATTCAGGGCAGTACTTTATACCTGTTGTATTGGAGTACTGATCTAACTCTATGCTTTGCCAGTGCCGAAATTTAAAATATAACTCTTCCTTGAAATGAAAGAAGTCACACTGCTTTAAAGTAAGACAAAGGAAAGTAAGCCTTAATTCCACAAAATAGTTTACTAAAATTAAGATCCTAATCAACACTCCCCCTCAAATTCCCAAAAAGCTATCAACATGAAGTCTCTTCTGTTCAGCAGCGGCACTGTACAACCTTGTCAATAACAGTAAGGGAAGGTGTGATCTTTTTTGGATTCTGATTCCTCTCCTTTGCAGACGGTTGGTTCTCCTGAGGCATTAACATAAGCCGGAGCAAAGCTGATGATATTTCAGGGAGTGAAGCTCTACAATATAAACAAACCCATGCTGGGGGAGGCTGGAATGGTAGAATGCTATCTAGTTAGAGACATCCTGGAGCTGATTAAAACAACAACAACAACAAAAAAAAGAACCCTTTATCTCTGCACTGTCATTTCCTTTCAGCAAGATCCTGTTGATGTTTACACAATTTGAAAAGTGTATCAAATACCTCAAGGAATAACGTAAATGCCCCCTTTGAGGTTTTGTTTTTTAATTCTTGATGGAAAAACATATCAAAATAGTATCTTTTAAGTATGTTTCATTATCCAATCACAAGTATCGCCACCAAAAAGTTGTTTATCCTTACACTACTGGAGAAACGCCAGACGTACCTTCCTTCCTTTTTTTTTTTTTTTTTTAAGAAAATGGAAAAAAGAAACTTAAAACAGGGCAGTATAGCTCAGAAACATTACACACGTTTCCATCAAACGATCTTTAGCCCTGAATAACCGGGTTCATGAAATGTTTCCCCAAATTTTATAGCTTGTGTCTAATAAACAAGTATCATTTGAAACAATTAAGCTTTTTTCTGTTAGTTATTAAGTATTCAGCGTTCTGCCAGGATAAAAGAAGGCAAACAGCACTTCTACTCCGAAACACAAACCATAAATCAGTTGACAAGCTTGAAAGAATTCAGTTCTAGTCTGTTCGGAAGCCAAGTGTAAATACAGAAAAACCTGTTGGCGAGTTTATCTTGCTCTTTAAGTTTCGCGTTTTTAAAACAAAGCAATACGCCAATGGCGTTTCTCGTAAATTTCAGGCTCAGAAGGGATTCAGAGAAACACGAAAGCGAGGCATCTCAGAGAAAATGGAGCCTGTGCCTTTAAGGTAAAATCGGCTGGATCCCAAAAGGCATTCCACTTTTCCACGACAAAGAGTTTGGGGGAGCGCTACCTCTCGGGTTTCTCGGAGGGACTTGGCGGGTTCGGGCAGAGCCCGGCTCGCCGAGGAGCCCTCGACCGCCCAGGCTGCCCCGAGCCAGCCCAGCGCCCGCGGGGCGGGAGCGCATCGCGTGCGCCCCGGACTCACCGCTGCTGGGCTGCGGGGACAGCGTGGAGACCGAGGTCTGGCCCATGTCTCGGGTCGCAGGGCCAGGTCGGGCGATCACGCGGCTCTTTTGGTCCTTGGATCATGGGTCCGCTCGCAGACAGATTCCCAAGCGTTCATTTTCCGGTCCGTGCGGAGCTGCCCGCCGGGTCCCCTCACCTTCTCCCCTTCGCGGGTCTCCCAGCCCGGCCGGCCGCAGCCGGCGCGGCGGATCCTGCCCAGCGGATGCCTGTCATTCCTCTATGCAGATTAGCTGGGGTCAAGGGTCACGGAGGAGGAGAGAGGGGGAGTGGGCGACGGGGGCGGTGGAATGAGGGGGGCGAGGAAGTGGGGAGGGGAGAGGCCCCGGCTGGTTCAGCCGCGCCTGCGGGGGCTGTGAGACCCGCGACCCCCCCAGGGTAGCAGAGAGTTCGGGTGACTCCCGTTTAACTTAAAAGGTTCCCTGTCAAATGATCCTTTAGGGCTGGAAGAAAAGGAATTAAAGTACTTAGTCACGGTACTTAATTTAAGAAAATTTGTTTCGTTAAAGCTAGTTCCTTCCTCACATTGTTTGCTGATATGTGTGCATTTTTTTTTCTCCTTTTAAAAATTATCTTCCTTTTAACAAGTGGAATTTTAAAAAGCAGTATTAGTGGCCTCAATCAGGTTGAACAATAAATCTGAATGATGGATCTATGTGTAAGATCAACAAAGTATACACTTTGCTCTCTACCACCTAGACTCTGGGAAGTTCACCTCCCCTATATTCAGAAGAATCACTGTGAGACTATCAAACTGCGTGGTAAGGTGTTTAAAATATACAAAAGGTGAAAACAACAGTAATTTATTTTAGAAGCTAACATTCCATAAAAGTTAAATTAAATCCTACTGTAATTAAATCTCAAGCGCAAACTCCTTAAAAATATGAATACAAATAAATACTGTTGATGAGAAATCTAGATGCCATATCTATCTCCATCTATCGATCAATCTATAGATAGATCGATAGATAGATGGAGATAGATATGGCATTAGACTGGATGGTGGTTACATAAATGTGGTTCACTTTAAGAAAATTCATTGAATTGTATACTATGATTTGTGCATTTTTCTGAATGTATATGTTTCATTAAAGTTTTTTTTTAAGTGTATTTTTTTTGTTTTGGCCAGGCCGCTAGGCTTATGGGATCGAACCCAGGGCCCTGGCAGCGAGAGCACCGAGTCCTAACCACTGGCCGCCAGGGGATTCCCAAAAAAGAGTATTTTTTAATTTTTTAATTTATTTTTATTGGAGTATAGTTGATTTACAATGTTGTGTTAGTTTCTGCTGTACAGCAAAGTGAATCAGTTATACATATGCATATATCCACTCTTTTTTAGATTCTTTTCCCATATAGGTCATTAGAGAGTATTGAGTAGAGTTTCCTGTGCTACACAGTAGGTCCCTATTTGTTATCTATTTTATATATACTAGTGTGTATATGTCAATCCCGATCTCCCAATTTATCCGTCCCCAACAGTGTATTTTTAAAAAAACTATATTTAGCTCACTTGCCACAGCTTTCACTTTTTAGGTTATCCTAGACATTCAACTCTGAACTATTAAAAATCTATATAGTATATAATCATTAGAGAAATGCAAATCAAAACTACAATGAGGTATCACCTCACACTGGTCAGAATGGCCATCATCAAAAAATCTACAAACAGGGGCTTCCCTGGTGGCGCAGTGGTTGAGAATCTGCCTGCCAATGCAGGGGATGCGGGTTCGAGCCCTGGTCTGGGAAGATCCCACATGCCGCGGAGCAACTGGGCCCGTGAGCCATAACTACTGAGCCTGCGCGTCTGGAGCCTGTGCTCCGCAACAAGAGAGGCCGCGACAGTGAGAGGCCCGCGCACCGCGATGAAGAGTGGCCCCCCACTTGCCACAACCAGAGAAAGCCCTCCCACAGAAACGAAGACCCAACACAGCCAAAAATAAATAAATAAATAAATTAAAAAAAAAAAAAATCTACAAACAGTAAGTGCTCGAGAGGGTGTGGAGAAAAGGGAACCCTCCTACACTGTTGATGGGAATGTAAATTGGTGCAGCCAGTAGGAGAACGGTATGGAGGTTCTTTAAAAAACTAAAAATAGAGCTACCATATGATCCTGCAATCCCAGTCCTGGGCATATATCCAGAGAAAACCATAATTTGAAAAGATACATGCACCCCAATATTCATTGCAGCACTATTTACAATAGCCAGGACATGGAAGCAACCTAAATGTCCATCAGTGGAGAAATGGATAAAGAAGATGTGGTACAGGGCTTCCCTGGTGGCGCAGTGGTTAAGAATCCACCTGCCAATGCAGGGGACACGGGTTTGATCCCTGGTCCGGGAAGATCCCACATGCCGCGGAGCAACTAAGCCCGTGCGCCACAACTACTGAGCCTGTGCTCTAGAACCCTCAAGCCACAACTACTGAGCCTGCGTGCCACAACTACTGAAGCCTGTGCGCCTGGAGCCTGTGCTCTGCAACAAGAGAAGCCACCGCAGTGAGAAGCCCGTGCACCGCAACGAAGAGTAGCCCCTACTCATCACAACTAGAGAAAGCCCGGGCGCAGCAACGAAGACCCAATGCATCCAAAAATAAATAAATTAAATAAATAAATTTTTTAAAAAAGATGTGATACATATATACTATGGAATATTTATACTCAGCCATAAAAAGAAACGAAATTGAGTTATTTGTAGTGAAGTGGGTGGACCTAGAGTCTGTCATACAGAGGGAAGTAAGTCAGAAAGAGAAAAACAAATACCGTATGCTAACACATACATATGGAATCTTAAAAAAAAAAAAAAAAGGTTCTGAAGAAACTAGGGGCAGGACAGGAATGAAGACGCAGATGTAGAGAATGGACTTGAGGACACGGGGAGGGGGAAGGGTAAGCTGGGACGAAGTGAGAGAGTAGCATGGACATATATACACTACCAAACGTAAAATAGATAGCTAGTGGGAAGCAGCCACATAGCACAGGGAGATCAGCTCATGCTTTGTGACCACCTAGAGGGGTGGGATTGGGAGGGTGGGAGGGAGATGCAAGGGGGAGGAGATATGGGGACATATGTATACCTATAGCTGATTCACTTTGTTATAAAGCAGAAACTAACACACCATTGTAAAGCACTTATACTCCAATAAAGATGTTAAAAAAAAAAAAAAAGATCACATAGAGCCTTGCTTTGTTTTTTGAAAGACATTTGCTTGTCTGTTTTATCATTTAAGTGCCCTCTTTTTTTCACACCCAAATAGCCCACCCTCTACTGTGGGGAAAACTTTTTCCCTAGAATAGTGTGATCAATTATCTACTTCCTTTTGCCTAATTCACTCTTAAGAAACACTGATATTTTTCTTTTTTGCGTGGCTACAAAGACCTTATCAAATTATTTAAAATGTTGGTATCTATGTATTCACATGTATACATAAAACAATTACATAGAATCTTCAGATCACTGTGGTGCTAATGTGGTACACACATGAGCCTGGCAGGGACTCAAATGAGGCCAGGCTTGGAGGCATAGGGCTTTGGAAAACTGGACGTCCTTCTAAGGACCTGAGAGGAGTGGGGTGACGAGGAAATGGCCACTTCAGGGGTTTGGCTTAACCCCACTGCTCAGAGCTCCACCTCAAGCTCCCTTCCCATCTTCAAGGGAAGGGAACCCATTTTCAGACTGTATCCCCACTACATACAAGCCAAGTCCCTAAAATCTTGCTGTGGCAAACACACGCAGGAATCCACTGGACCAAGTCTTTATAAATATATTTATATCAGAGAGAAGCAAGGCACTTTGGGAGCATTACGGCTCACTCTCCTACATACATCATTCTAGACAGAAAGTAAAAATTGGTTAGTTTCTCAAGCAAGTTAAATGAGTAAAGTTAATACAATAACAAAATTGTTCCCTAGCCCTTCCTGAGGCACAGGTTGAGGCGCATCTCTAGGTGACACCTGGTCCCAGGTCATCTGGACCCCGGCAGAGCTCAAAAACTGATGCCCCCAGGAAGCCTGACATCTCTGCTGAGCAAAAGCCCCTGGCCTTGGGGCACTGCCCCCTCCCCAGGCCCTGAGGTCAGGTGAGGGGGGTTGCAGTGGGAGGCACGCGGAGAGCAGAGCTGGGACACGGTAGGAATGCTTAAGCAGGGTCACCAAAGCCACAGAGACCTCAGTCTATCCGAGCTGGTGCTGCAGGGCCGGAGGATCAGCTCCACAAAGAAACCCTGATATTTTTTAACAAAACTCAGGATTAACCAAGATGTGAGTTCTAATTAGGACAATGAAATTAATCCTAACTAAATTTCCTTTTAAAGTGGAAAGCTGCTGTGTTTGGGAACACATTCCACCTGGGGGGTTCAGCAGTGAGAGTAAACAATTATAATGGCTCTTCTATTTCTTCCTTTAAATTGTCTTAAAACAACAACCACCAAAAAAAAAAAAGACCAGGTTGAGTGTTCTCTCCATCTAAACTGAGAGGAGGAAATTCTCACTCTTCTTTCCATTGATAGAGCCTAATGGATAAGGGAGGTCATTGATTAGAGGAAATATACCATAAATTTTGCACATCAGAATATGTAAATACAATCATTTTCTTTGAAATTAACAAAAGCTAAACTTTGACACAAATTTGTCATTTTTGCTATCAATACTTCTTTTCCTTGAGAAACAATAACGTGTTTCTTTTTATTTCTTCTGCAAATTCATATTTCAAACATCAAAGGGGTACTCTATAGCTCTAGTCTTTCAGGATTTACTAAATCCATCTATATATACCTTATTCAAAAACCTTTCATGATTTGCTAGTTAATATAATCTTAGCCTCATCTGGGATTCTTACAATCCCCCGATCAGGTTACACACTTTCCTCTGAAATTTTTCCAGTTCCATTACATTATCCTTGAAGCATGTCAACCAAAACTGCAGGAAGTGGGCATTAAAGTTCCATTATAAGGGTGGCGCAGTTTATTCTATTTTGTTTCCAGTGCTTCCGATGAGGCTCGGTGTTTTAACAGCCTTTTTATCACAGCTAACAAATTATATTAATGAACATAGAGAAAGTCTACAGAAATCCCTAAATTCCATTTATAGGTCATAACATAAAGGTTAGAATTTATCATCTAACAAGAGTATGTTAAGATAATTTCCCCCCCAGGGGCTTCCCTGGTGGCACAGTGGTTAAGAATCCGCCTGCCAATGCAGGGGACACGGGTTCGAGCCCTGGTCTTGGAAGATCCCACATGCCACGGAGCAACTAAGCCCATGTGCCACAACTACTGAGCCCACGCGCCACAACTACTGAAGCCCATGCGCCTAGAGCCTGTGCTCCGCAACAAGAGAAGCCACCACAATGAGAAACACGCGCACCACAATGAAGAGTAGCCCCCGCTCGCCTCAACTAAAGAAAGCCCGCGCGCAGTGACGAAGACCCAGCACAGCCAAATATAAATAAAATAAATAAATTTATAAAAAAAAAAAAAAGATAACTTCGCCCCAAATTGCCCTTTTCTTGCCTCATTACAGCTCATCTGCTATTATTCAGCCAACTCACAGTTTTACTAAGAGCTCTGCGTGTTAATCCCTCAAGTTTATAGTTTAACGGTGGGAATGTTTAATGTCATCTGAAAAAAATGGATGTTTCTCTGTGTTACCTCTTTCCAGAGAATTTATAAAATTGCTAAAGAAGATTAGTGCCAACATCTAACTTTGAGGAAATGATCTATTTATAACTCTTCAGCATTGGTCCTGTTCTTCAGTCTATATTTCTAGACCAATCTCTCATCCAGTGATACCCTGGTAAATGCTCAACAACTGGTTTGATCTGGGGGTGGGGACAAGACTGATGAGCGATTTGTGTTTGCTGTTTTCTATGATATTAATACTTCTACAATGACCAATTCAATGAGTGGTCAGCTGGCTCGCAAAATTTATGTCAACTGGTTTGCCAAGTTTCTGGAAATTTAACAACGGGCCTCTATGAGCAGGCTTCAGCGTAGCACCACTTTCATGTTTTTTAATATGCTGTCATCAAATCATACCATGACTGATTGTGAGAAACAGTTGATGTTCAACGTTCCTAAAAATATAGACTGACAGCATCTTCTGATTTTTTCCATTATCTGGTCTAAATATTTTTGAACCCCTGAAAGACCTTCTGTGATTTATTCCTTTATTTCTGGAAAGAAATTAAATTGGGTGGATTAGTTAGAGCGAATTTCCCCTCCCGGAAACTGGTTTGCCTTTTGACAAAGAGGTTGTACTTCTTGAGGTTTTCAAGCATTTTACCCTATAACACAGATTTCACTGGCTTGTAGGAGTTATTAAATTCATCCATCTGGGGTACCCAAAGTGACACTTGCAATTTTTATGGGTGGAAATCACTAGTTCCATTAGATAAAAGTTAAAAGCAGACATAAACCTAAACTTTAGCAATCTATTTGTGGAAAGGTCCTTTCCTACCAGGTCAAAGTCCAAATTGTAGGTATACAATTTGGTGAACAGAGAGATGGTTTACAGTGAGTACAGTCACCATTACCAAGTCCTGTAACTTAGGTCACTGACAGGCTTTTCTAGTGGCCAAATCTCAGCTTGGAGTAGCAGAAAGAGTGAGATCTTCCTCCCTCAAAGCACAGATGCCATGAATACTCATCCTAGGTGTCTGGTTTCCTGGCTGCTGCTGGCTCTGCTAGGACCACATTTTGAGACACCAGCATTTGGGGGTGAGGGGGTAGGAGGAGGAGGGTTAGGCAGAGTACCAGAAGATGAGATGGTTGATCAGAGCAGTGGTGGTCTAGGAAGCAAAAGTGGCTGGTTGGTGGCCACGTACAGGTAGATGAAGATCTCTTAACTGGCACCCTTATTCCTGGACTTGGCCGTGAAGATCTAGTGAATTACTGATATTTGCCTGAGTAATGGGAATCACAGTCATAGAAAACCTTCTCCTAGTGGAAAGGAAATGAAACTTAGTAATTAAAACTTAGTAACTTTCCAAATAGGATTTTTTTAAAGTGTATTAGTTTGTTTTCTAGATACAATGGTCAGAAGAAACAACAGAAATTCACAGATGATCTAAAAGTATCAGTTTAATCATTTATTTTCTTCCTACCTACCGCTGTCAGATTTATTAAAGAGCAGAAAACTGTCTTTTCTCCCTTTCTCTGGTGGAGGTGCTAAAGGTCAATTTTTTAAATTAGAAGGCTATTCTTAACACAAGAGGTTCTAATAATCACATACAAGAATATATAACTCAGAAACTAAAAGCTGGTGTGCAAAAGTTTTTAAGTAGGTTTTTACTAGACTATCTGCCAGTTTTTTGAAACTTTGCATTACTCCAAAACTTGGCTACATTTTGTGAAAGTCAGCATATTTAGAAACATATAACTACTAAAAAGCAAATAGAATGTTATGATTTCAGTTGGAATTTTGTATATGCAACCAGTGTTTACTTTTTAAAACGTTACAGCAATTGCCACCAAATGCTTCCTATGCCTTTTATTTTGACAATGCTGAGAGATTTTAGTTTTAAGGTGATAATATAAACAGACAAAGGAGAACTCTGGTTAAGAAAAGAATTACAACTTCAGACATTCTAGTTATATTCAGCATCAGTAGGAGAGAAAACCACATTCCAGAAGTATTAGAACAGGAAACAAACCTGTAAGACAGGCTTTTCTTTCCTATTGTTCTCATATTTTTATATGATTTATTTCCTGAGTTTTTCTTCTACTGCTCGCTCAAGCTAAAAGGATTAACAAAATACCTTGCCCCTGTTTTGCCCTGAGTGAGTCTCTGCAGAGGGCATGGTGTTTCACACGTGTGCTTACTTAGTGATTGAGCTGGATGGTTAGAAGATTTACTCTGGAAAATAAAGACCTCGAGGGGTGGTGCTGGAATTTCCTTTTCCAGAAACTTTCCCCCACCCCAGGAGAAAAAGTGTGTAATTTGCTGCACTTCGTTTTACAAGAAAAACAAATTACTCGTCCACAGTATTTAAAACTCTGACAACTGCTATAAAATGAATAATCTTTAATTTACTAACCGAAATCTATAGAGAACATTCCTTCAAGACATTTTTAATAATTAGTGCCCAATTTACAGAAAATAATTGCTTAAAACAAATCATTGTTTTATTAACCATCGCATCTATCCCTAGAACCTAACAAAGTGTCTGGCACATAGAGGGCACTCAATATGTATTGTGTGATAAATCACATTTACATGATTTCCTTAATTATATAGCAACTTGCAGCGTGGATGAAAAAAATCCAGCTAGGAATAAATGTATGATTTTGGTGATATTATGCGGACTGCATAGCAAGATGATATCAATTTGTGTCAGTGACTGTAAATTTCCTTTTATATGCCATTCTATTAATAATAATCATCATCTAGTCATTTAGCTAGAATTAACTGAGGATCTCCCATGGGCCTCACACCTCTAGTGTGAGGGTAAGTGAGGTACAGACCGTACCCTGGAGGACTTCACTATATATATATATATATGGTGGAGGGTGGGTGTTTTGGCTTACAAGTAAATTACTATAACAGTGAGTACTATGATAGAGGTTTGTTCCACCAAGAGTTAAGGATGAACAGTGGGCTGCTACAGGGAAGGCTCTGAACTTTATTAATTGCTAAATCCACATCTTTCCAATACAGAGTCAGCAACTCATTCTGAAGATGACTCAAGATTGTGAAGGGCTTCCGAAATCAAAGATTAAATTCTGATAGTATGTAGTTAGTATTAACTGTATGTCTTTATTTATTGCTGACAGCTTTTTGAGGAATAATTTACAAACCCTAAATTCTACCCATTTTAAGTAAACAATTCAATGAGTTTTAGTAAATATGTAGTGCAACCACTTCTGCAGTCAGGTTTTAGAAGACTTTGAGAATCCTGAAGAGTTCCATCATGTCCTGCAGTTAATCCCAGTCCTACTCGCTGGCATCAGGCAACTACTGACCAGCTTTCCATCTCCATAGTTTAGACTCTTCTAAAATTTCATATAAATGGAATAACAGCATATGCAGTTTTTTATATCTGGCTTTTTTCACTTAATGTTTTTGATAGTCATCCATGTTGTTGTATGTATCGCTATTCTGTTCCCTTTTGTTCTGAGTAGGGGTCCATTGTACGGCTATATCAAAGTTTGTTTATCTATTTACCAGTTAATGGGCATGTGGGTTGTAACTATATTGCATTGTATTGTATTCCTATTCTGTGAAAATACATAAGATGGATCTATCTATCTATCTATCTGTATGATAGTTCCGTATAAATAAGAATTCATTTATTGGTTCATCAGTCATCCAACAAATATTTATTATGCATCTCCTTTGTATCAGGCTCTGTTCTAGGTATTTAAGATATAGAATTAAACAAAAAGTAAAAATATATGCATTCAGAGAACTTACATTTTAAGGAAAGGACAGAAAATAAGCAATGAACATAATAAATCTGTAAATTTTATAGCAATTTAGAAGATGAAAAGTGCTATGAAATAAATGGGGAAGGGTAAGAGCGATGGATTAGCATGTGATGGTCATAGTAGTCCTCACTGAAAAGGTAATCAATGAGCACAGACTCAAAGGACACTATGGAGTTAGCCATGTGGTTATCTGGAGAAAGGGCACCCAAAGCCAGAAGACAAGAGCATGTTGTATGTTCAAGCAACACTAAGGGACCAGTGTGGTTGGAGGACAGTAAGGGAGGGGGAGGTGAGAAGGGGATTGTAAGTCATATAGGACCTTAGAGTTGACCATAAAGACTTTGGCTTTTACTATAAGTGAGATGAGGAAGCAATGACAGTTTTGAGCAAAGGAATGGCATGATCTGCCTTATGTATTAAGATCACTACGGCTTCTGAGTAGAGGATAGAAGAGACGAGGTTGGAAGCAGAGAGACCAGGAGAGACTACAAGAATACGCCAGGCAAGAAGTGACAGGGGCTTAGACCAGGTTGGCAACAGTGGGAATGGTGAAATGTACTTGGTTTCTGGGTACATTTTTAAGGTAGAGCCAAATTTCTTCATGGATTGAATGTGGAGTATGGGAGAAAAGAGACAAAGCAAGGACAACTTCAAAATTTTGTTTGAGCAATTGGAAGGGCTGAGTTGCCATTAATTAAATCTGAGACAACAGTGAGTGAAGTGGGTTTGGGGTAAAAAATTCAAAGTTCAAATTTGAAATGTTCAATTAGACATCCAATTGTAGAATGAAAACAATCCTAGGTGTCACCAAGGAAAAAATCAATCTATACCTAGATATATCCTAGGGACACTGAATGTCAAGAATAAAGAGAAAATTTAAAAAGTAGTGGGTAGAAAAGACAGATGCCACATCAAGGCATCACAATAAATCCAAGAAGACAATAGAATTATATTTTCTTTGTGTTATGGAGAAATATCTTAGAATTCCATACCCCAATAAACAATCATTCACTAAATCAAACACTCACTCACTAAAAGTGGTTAATCACTGAAGGAACTTCTACAGAATATTCCTCAGCAAGAAAGAAGAAGAGCCCAGATTAAGGGTGGGATGCAAAAAACAACAGTGAGTATAGAAGTTGATAAAATTATGGTGAATTTAATAAACTATTGGCTGTGCAAAATGGAGAGGTAGTCAATGAGTTTTTAACATATGTTAAGGTCCTGATTTTGACCAGGAGGACAGACAAATTAAATGCTTTTTGACTTTGTTAGAAAAATGTGTTGTTTCAAATAATAAGAAAAATGTAATAATAAGCTTCCAAATCAGTAAATAAAAGAAAAGGGAATAAAAAAATGTTTTACTAACCCAAATAATGAGAAAAGAAAATGAGAGAAAACTTTAAAAAGAGCAGGCTAAAAAAGATGATGATCAATTAAGATGGTCAAGTTAGCCCAAAATTCTGATTGCAGTAAATGTGAAAGGAATATTCATATCTAATGACAGAGAGTAAAAGAATGGAGCAGAAATACAATGCATCTCTCTATCTGCCAATTTTGGGAGATACATCCAAAAGAGCAAAAGCTGAAAATAAAAGCATGAAAAATATATACTTAAGCAAATACTTACCAAGGGAAAATTGGTGTATCAATATTAATAATAGATGAATTAAAATTGAAGTAAAAATAATGAATAGCATAGAGGGACCGATTATATAATGATAAAAAGAAAAATTTTGCAAGAAAATAGATGTACAAATTATCAGCTAGTATGCCCCTACCATCAGAATCTTCAAATACAAAAACCAAAAACTAACAGAATTAGAAGGATAGATAGACCAATTCACAATAATATGGAGAGATTTTAACATACCATGAAAAAGTAACAAGATCAAGCAGACAAAACATTTTTAAGGTTATGAATATGAACAATCCATTTGATAAGCTTGGGTTTACAGATATATGTAGACACCGGTATTCAAGAAATAGCAACTACACATTGAGTAAATACTGGATCTCAATAAGTTTTAAAGAATTCATATTATATAATCTACAATCTCTGACCATAATGTAATGAAATGTGTTGATTTCTTAGAAATCAATAAGAAAAACAGTTAAAACAGAAAAAAAAAAAAACCCTCTCATACTTTTTTGGAAACTTTTTTTTAAAAAAAGTGCTCCTAAGTTACACAAGGAAATCAAATTGTAACTTATAAAGTGTGTAGAACAAAACAATGAAAGCACTACAGAATATGTGAGATGATAGTAATGTGGTAATCAGAGGTATATTTAAAGTCTTAACTGCATTTTTAAAAAAAGAAAGCGAGATTTATTCAGAGAGAAATAATATACTTATACAAATAAATTAGGTAAGTATTAAACTGATGAAGCTAAAAAAGGAAAGAAAAAAGAAGAAAAGGAACAGAGTAAGAAAGGGAATAATAAAAATAAGGGTGCAAATGAAAATAAGAAATAAAAATCAAGAGATTTGCTTTGGTATATTCAGAAACTTCATTCATCCATGTGAAAAGCAGGGGTTGACTTAATAAATTAAGAGAATGCTCTGCATTTCTGATTGGAAAAAAGTAATTGGAATGCAGGTAAAGACAATTCAAGATGAAAAACAGAGCTATCTGGTAGTTACACGAACTGAAACATCACTAGTAGAAAGGTGAATTTAAAACTTACTATTTCGCATCCCGGGGAAAACACAGATGCATATTTAGTGTTATTTAAACCACTTGCATTATTAAATAGCACAGCATTCTATAAATAAAAACAGATGCTCAACTGCTTATTTTTGTTTTCTTTATAGTTAATATCTCTGTAATATTTTTTATTTGTACTACAATGGTATCTTTAAAACTCCAAATGACATCTTAAGGGAATTGCAAATAAGTAGTTTCTCATATTTCATAGGCCTAGCTTCAACTGTTCTTTACTGTTATGCTTCTGGTATTTTAAAACAGAAAAAAAAAGAAAGCTCTAAGCTATGTTTCTGAAAACATACGTAGTTTTATTAGAACTTAAATCTAAACCTAAGAAAAAACCTAAAACCTAAGATGCCTCCAAGTAAAACAGCCCCCTAGGGGAAAGTTGTACATATTGAAGAGGCTTTAGAATATAAAACAGATTTCAGTAACTGAAAATTACTTCTCAATTAAGGAAAGTTGACACATTCTCCAAACAGGTGATAAAGATGGGAGCTGAGAAGGGGGATGAGGCAACTTGCAGGTGTTCAGACTTAATCTCTCATCAAAACAAGGTTTATTCAGGGAAAAATCATATAATCACACAATTAAGAAGTAGACATAAAAAATGGGCTTGGAATATTGCCATTTAAAATCTATACACCACTCTCCAAAGCAATGAGGCTCTTTCATTGAAGGGTTTTCGTTCCCCAACCTCCTTAAGCAGAGGGCTTTCAATTATGAGAATGCACAAGGGAAATTTTTACAAGGGAGAAAGGGGCCCAATATACAATAAGAATCAATCTTTACATGAAAGATTTATTGTTTTACTTTAAAAGAATATTGTTATTCTCTCTCTCTCTATTTATTTAGCAAGAGAAAATGATGTGGATTTTGCTTTGCTATAAATATTCCAAAACCCACATAAAGCTCCAAAGATTTCACTGTTTCTATAGATTATTTTATTTCTTCTTTATAGGTGTGTATACCGTACTGTTTTGTGAGCTAATGACACATCCAGTGATTTGTTTCTGTGAACCAATGCTGAATACAATACTCAGCTACATTTATTAATAAAATAGTCAACATTAATATACATTTCTCACTTGAGTCTGTCATCTTAGGGTGATATGTTTTGCTTTGTTTCTGAGACAAATATTACCCTATTTCATCTAGGGTAAAAAAAAAAATTCATTTTATCCAAAAGCATTATGAATATTTAGTTGTAGTTCATTATTTGTGTCAATGTAGAAATATCAAGTACCTTATTCTGAAAACTGTTATTACCATGTGAAGAATGAGACTCTTTATAGCTTGCCAAAACTGCAGTTACTAAAAATCCATGGCTTATTTTCTTCCCACCTTCTGTCTAGGTTTACCTCAAGCCTTGGTTCTCAAACCTCTGTCATCTCCCTCTTTTATTACTAACTAGAGGACTCATCCTTCCTCGGGTTTTATTTTCTATGGCTACTTGGGTTGAATGATTCTCAATATCTTGCCTCCAATTCTCCTATATTTTATGTTCTAAGAGATATGTTGGCTTAGATGTCAAATCCTCTGGGACCTTAATCTATATATTTCCATAGCAACCTGCCCCATGGAATTTATCCCAAGGCTGTCTCTTCATCTGTCTCTTGCACTGGACTGAATGTCATCTGGAGGCCATGTCTGGTTTACCATTGTTAACACCAGCACAGAGCTAGAATGTGGGTAAGTGCTCAGGAAGTATGTATTTTATATATAAATGAATGAATGAATGAATGAATCTGATCTGTATCAATGCACCATTTAGATCTGTGGCTACCAGGGGAAATAGAAAAAGGAAATTGAGGACCCATAGAAGTATTGTGGGGTTTACTCTCAGGCCCAGCAATAAGCGATAGTGTCAATAGAATACCATTTGATGATTACTTAGGTTTTTTGATTCAGTTATTGAGAAAACATAGAATCTGAAAACTGTCATAATTACATTAATATGCATCTACTAAATACATACATTATGTTTTCAACAGCCCCAGTTAAAACTTTGTTCAATTTCTCCTCTGAGATTACTGGCTTATGTCTTATTAAAAATTGATTTCGTTGAAATATAGCAGTGCTAAAACTAAACAGGAATGTTCATTAACTTACAAATCATTGTATACAGATTAACGGACTGGATGGAGAGTTCTAGCTTACTCTGCTTTTGCAGAAAGAAAACATTTGACTGAGGTAATACAAGAAATGTTTCTTAATATTGGGGTGCAATGGAAAGGCTAAGGTGGCCCTCTGATATTCACACCATTGTACAAGTAGCTTCTCTTGAGGGCGGATGGGATCTGTGAGTTTCTTCTAACCGACAGACTATGGTGAGGATGAACGTGATTGTGTGTGTGTTTGTGTGTGTGTGTGATTATGTTGTGTAGGATTGTAACATCTGGCTTGCTAGGACACACCCTCTTCCTGGCTTTGAAGAAGTGTGAGCTGCCACGTGAAGGCCATGAGGCAAGGAGCAGTAGGCAACCTCTGGCTCACAGCCAGCAAGAAACTAAGGCCCTCAGCCTGGCATTCTGCAAGGAATGGAACACTGCTAGCAGCCACATGAGCTTGGGAATATATCCTTCCCCAGTCAAGCCTTAGTGAGACCACAGCCCTGGCTGACACCTTGATTGCAGCTTTATGACATCCTGTGACTCTAAGCAGAGGACCCCACTAAGCTGTGCCCTGACTCCTGACACACGGCAACTGAGATATAACATATGTTGTTTTAAGCTGTTAAGTTTGTGGTAATATCGTTCTGCAGCAATAGATAACCAACACAGGTGGGAACATAGATTACTCGAAAGGAAGACCTACTCAGTCTAAATGGAATACTGGAGGAAGTAGGATTGATGAGAAGTTTAATTTGCACTGAGGTGAAAGAGTAGCCTGGAATAGGAAGAAGAGGCCTTAGCAGCAGAGGAAGAAAGCCAGGTGGTTAAGCTAACACTTTCTCCTCTGATGAGTTCAGAGAGGGCCAAAGCCAGAAAAGTAAGACTACAGACAATAGTTGAGGATAAATGTAGTTTGTATATCTAAATCTGTGGCATTTATGAACCTATATGATACTTCATTCAAAAATATTATACTGGCATAGCCAAACCGTCCACCCCTATCCAGCATCTCTGAATTATAGAAGCAATTCTTAGAAGTCACTTAAATCGGTCAGAGACCAAAATGTGAGTACAAGCTCCAATGACTGTGACCTGTGATCCATTTTCAACCTTCAAACAATTATCTGGACTCATATCTGCAATTCTGACATACCCAGTTGTGGATGCCTATTGTGTAGTATAATGTATAGTAGTATAATAATAGGGTATAGTATAGGCAGTGTACATTCTAGCATTCTAATTTCTATCCCAAATAGAAAATATGGACTGAAAGCCCAAGAAAAGTAAAACTGCTCATATTATCTATCTATCTATCTGTCTATCTATCTCCTACTATTGGAATGTAAGCTCCCCAAGGAAAAAAGATTTTTTTGGTTGTTTAATACCTTATCTCCTTGCAAGTTGGTGGCAGTCAATAAATATTTGTTGAATGAATGAAGCAGCTCCATCTTTACCTATCCTTTCCTCATTTGTAAAATGGGGGTGATAATAATAGTACTTCCCTGAATCAAGTATAACTGATGTAACACATATGAAATGATTAGAACATAACCTTGCATGTCGTATCCGATCAGTAAAACTTAGCTGCTATTAAAGTATAATATCTAAATATACTTTGTTGAAGGAACCTGTTAGGAAAAAGAACCTGAGTGCCAATTCATTTTCCAATACAGGGGAACCTTACCACTAAGGAGGTTCAACTATAGGTTAAGTTTTGAACTTCAAAAATTTAAAGTCATTTTGAAATAAATTTGGATATGGCAGTACACCTTCAAAATAACAAAGGACTTGAAGTCAACAGGTTAACTGTGATTTTTGCTGCAGGAATATATATGAAATTATGCTTATTGTATATCATAAATTCAGAATCTGTCTAGTCCAAACTCTAACTCAAGCAGAAATCCCTTCTGATATTTCCATCTAAGTGATCGGGATACTTTTCAAGTCTTTTCTGTATGTGATTAAAAAGATTGGCCATACCAAGTGTTGGCAAGAATACACAGCAACTGGGACTTTCATACATTGTTGGTGGGAGTGTAAAATGACAATTTGGAATTTGGAAATTTGGCCTGGCGGTTTCTATAACCTTAAACATACACCTATCCTATGAGGCAGAAATTCTACTTCTAGGCATTTATCCAAGAGAAATGAAAACATATCCATAAAAAGATCTGTTTAAGAATGTTCATAGCAGTTTTATTCATAATAGCCCCAAACTGGAACAGGTCAAATGCCCATCAGCAGGAGAAGGGGCAAATACAGTTTGGTGTACCCGTCAGTGCAATACTACTTGGCAATAGAACACTGTGCCGTGCTGCCCAGACCCCCCCCCCAAGAAATGAAGGACTTATTTCCCCATCTGCTGGGGCTGCTCCTGGAAGACAGCCCTTAACAGTCAGCCCTTTTGGGAGGGGTGGCAGCAGATTTTTTTTGGCTGAAACAAATAGCCTTACCCAAAGTACCATCCTCTTCCTGGAGAAGCAGCCCACATCCAGTGCCGGATTAACAGGGGAGTGGGGACAACTTGAAATTACTCTAACAGGCCATGCAGCTCCAGAGGTCCCATTGGCAGATGAGAATTCTACCACTGACCCACCCATGCACCCATGGCGGCTGTCACCGAGAGCTCCCCAGGGGATCAGTCCAGCCGGGGAGGGTGTTCAGGTTGCCTCACAGCTTCACTTCTCTCTCTGCTCAATCCTGCTTCTTTCCCTCCCTTCAAAAGCCTTAGATCCCAAGAGGCCTCCTTAATAAATGCCCTGCGTGCTAATCTTTGTCTCTTTCTAGGGAATCCAACCTGTGAGAAACTACTGATAAACCCAACTAAATGGATGACCCTCAAAACCATTTTACTGAGTGAAAGAAGTCAGACACAAAAGGGTATATATTGTATGATTCCACTGACAGGGTTCTAGGAATGGAAAAACTAATGGATAGAGAAAGAAATCAGAACCATGTTTGCCTCTGGGTAGGGACTGACTGGGAGGGGCCAGGAAGGATACTTTGTAGAGTTGGGAATATTCTATAACTTGATAGGGGTGTAGGTTGCATGGATGTATGCAATTGTCAAAACTCATTGAATTGTTCTCTTAAAATCTGTGCATTTCACTGTATGTAAATTATACTGCAAGCCAAAAAAAAAAAAAAGAAAGAAAGAAAAGAAAAAAAAAAGGAACCACATCAAACTTGGTTCAAATAGAACTTGTCATCCAACATTCGAAATATTTAAAGTTTCACTATGGCCAACTGAGCCTCTGTTCATTTGGAACCTGGCAGTTAGTTTTTTAAACGTACGTTTGGATATTGACATGTCTGCTGTGCTCATCTTTCTGTGGATTGCAAAACTAATAGACATGCTCCTTTGGTTTGAGTCATTAATTTAAAATGCTATGCTAATCAGTTATAGCTCCAGAGGCCTGAGAAAAGTCATGAGATTGCTTCATTTATGACATTTATTCATTACTTGAAATATTTGGTACGATATTGATTTAACTGTAGATTTATCTACCTCTCTGCTCATTTAGCATTGATCTCTCAGAGAATTCTAAATCAGATTATGAAATCATAAAATCTAGATTTTTAGAGCTAGGAAAGACTTGAGATCCCTCAGTTCGAGAACAAGGAAGCTTAGGCTCACAGGAGATAACTGAATTGCCAAGGTCAGTTGCCCACGTCTAGGCGAAAGTAGATGGACATCCCAGGGCACACCTCACCAGGCAAACCTGCCCTATGCTCTGTGCCGTGCTCCCCTCCACAGCTCGACTTAGAGAAGAAAACCTAAGAATGTATTTTATCCTGTGATTTCCTTTTCCCTCCACTGATGTTCCTTACTTTATAATAGTTCTCTAGCTTAGGATAAGAAGTTCAGTTGGTGGAATAAAAGACTCTTCTTTGATCTTGACAGAGATATAATTTTTGTCGTAAAGCAGGGGAAAACAGCACATCTGTTGCCTCTCTGCTTTCCTTTACCTCTCACGTGGCAATTTGTTGGGAGCAAGTTTGGTGAAAAGTAAACTACATGTGATTCTCAGTATACAGGTTTGACCAAGAAACTGAGGACATTTTATTAAGAATTCCAAAGACCTTCCATCTCCATGGAGAGGGAATAGCTAGTATGTGGTAATAGGTGCGAAGTTACAAATTAAGTCTGAAACACGAACAAAAAGTAAATCTTAAATGTAAACACTATATTGCAGTCATCTCTCTATCTAGCTTCTTCCCACAAATCCTGTGGCTTCCATACAATGAGCTATAAATCTTTGCTTCGGATGGTTTCTAAGAAACATCTGGAAAAGCAGATGAAGGCCAAGAGAAGAGAATGAAAAATACAGAAAAACTATAATTAATGACAGAGTCCATCCTCTCTACCCATTTTTTTTTTTTTTCCACATCCATCAGAAACATAAAAAGCTAAAATCTGGTCAATATCAAGTGTTGAGGATGTAATGGCGGCAGGACTTTTGTTCCATGCTGATTAGAGTGTCATGGGTACAAGCCACTTTGGAAAAGTCTGGCACCAGCTAATTTCTACCCATCTATTTTCTTTGGTTATTTTATTAGAACATCTTAATTGAGACATAGTTCCCACAGCATACAATTCACCCATTTAAAGTGTACAACTGAATGGATTTTAGTATTCTTAGAGTTGTGTGACCATCATTACAATCAATTTCAGAATATTTTCATTACCCCAAGAAAATCTGTACCTGTGAGTATCACTTCCCGTTTCCCCACAATTCCTCCAGCCCCAGGCAACCACAAATACATTTTCTGTTTCTGGGAATTTGCCTATTCTGGACTTATATATGTGAAATACAATATGTGGCCTTCTTTCACTATGTATGATGTTTTCAAGGGCCATCCATGTTGTAGTATATATCAGTACTTCATTTCTTTTTGTTGCCAAATAATATTCCACTGTATGTCGATATTACATTTTATTTATCCATTCATCACTTTGATGGACATTTGCATTGTTTCCACTGTGGGGCTATTATGAATAATGCTGCTATGAAATTCATGAACAAGTTTGTTGTGAAATATATTTTCTTTAAAAATTTTTTTTAATTAAAAAATTTTATTTATTTATTTTTAATTTATTTTTTATTGAAGTATAGAACATATTTTCATTTCTTTTGTGCATATACCTAGGACTGAAATTGTTGGTCATATTATAACTCTACGGTTAATTATTTGAGTAACTGCCATTTTCTTCAAGGTATCTTTTGAAGCACAAAAGTTTTTAGTTTGATGAAGGCCAAATTATCTATTTTTTTCTTTTGATTCTTATGCTTCTGGTGTCATATTTAAGAAACTATTGCCTAACCCAAGATCGTGAAGATTTATACCTATGTTTTCTTCTAAGAGTGTTATAGTTTTAGCTCTTACATTCAGATCTTTAGTCAATTTTGAGTTAAATTTTTTGCTTATCGTGTGAGATTGAGTTCCCACTTCATTCTTTTGTATGTGGATATCCAGTTGCCCTGGCACCATTTACTGAAAAGATGGTTCTTTCCTCCATTGAATTACCTTGGCAGTCAATTTATCCTTGTTGAAACATCAATTTTCCATAAATGTGAGGGTTTATTTCCAGACTCTCAATATTCTTCCATTTACTGCATATATAAACTACTTCTCCACAAATAAACTTGGCATGTGGAGAGCTACATTAATTCTTTCAGGCTATTAGTAAACTACTAGTCCTTGAAGCCCTATAACAAACAGCTTGAAGATTTTAGTTTCGCGTCTCCACAGTAAGGTAAGGGGTTTACAACAGCGGTGTGGAAACATCCCATTGTCTCATTCCATGCAAGAAGGTGATGTTCACAGACAGCAGGATTCAGAGCAGCCTTCGTTATATGAAGGTGGAAAGACCAACTCACTTTGCAACAGCTTTTCCAAAATCCAGAGTGAAACCTCAAAGCAGCCTGGTTTCCAAGCACGAGTCAGCTTCCTGACGTGCCCTGTGACTGACTGGCCTTGTCTCCAAAGGGCCCAAGTTTAATTGCACGGGACACCTCTGAGACAGCCAGGTGCAGACGCATCCGGGACAAATGCTCCTGCAGTGAGGCGATAGTCACACCGCCTGCAACCAGGAGCACCTCTCCTGTTTTGGGAAACTTGCCAAACACAACTTTTAAGGGAGAAGAAGGAGGCTGCTGCTGGGAACACCTGGTGCTTTTCTATTGTCTGCCAGGAACTTCCGGCCTAAAGCTTGACGGAAATACCATGGATGTTCCTGAGATGGGGCCGGGGGCTGTGACTGCACGGGCTCATGAATTATCCTGCTTAGAGTTGTTGCCAAAAAGCAACTGAATTTCTTATGCTGTGAATTATTATAACACACACACACACACACACACACACACACACACCCGTAGACAAATGGTCCAGGTGTGACAGCCAAGGCTTAGCTCCAGGTAGGCACTCAGCCTTATTTCAGCCCCTGGGTGTGTGCATGTCATTGCTTCTGGGAAAACCACCCTCGGCTCTGTCTACCTCACAGGTTATCCAGGAATCGTAAGGCTACTCACTTTTGTCAACAGGAATTAGTGGCACTGTTGGATTCCCGAAACTCTGAGCTTCGTAATGAGATCTGAAAACTGACCCAACTTAGCAGGAACCTATCTGATGGGTAAACAAAAGCCATGCACGTATGTATACTCACAATATCCACAGGTAATTCGCACATCCCACAGGGAAAAACATGGCCTTAGTCACTCGGAAGAGATTTTCATTTGAGAAATTCTGGCTGGAATGCCCTTCAGCTAAAATAATCCAGCAGATACAGGAAAAGAAGCAGGCGTTCAAGTACATTTGTTTAGCTCAAGGCTGGAATCTGATGCAGTTAGGTGAAGTTTCTTATTCTTGGAAGAACCTAAAATATTTTTAATTGAGGATTTCACATTTAATCACAAAACCCCCCAAACTCAGCTGTGCTTTAAAAATTCATTTCAGTGATGATCATTTTGTGATATATAGAAATATCAAATCACTATGTTGTGTACCTAGCACTGACCTAGTGTTGTAAGTCAGTTATACTTCAATTTTTTTTAAATAGGAAGGGAAAAAAATACATTTCAAAGCACGAGCACATCAGGTAGTGGCTTTCACTTCTTTTTGGTCAAACGTCCTAAAATTCTCTAGTAAGTTATTGGCCACACACACACACACACCCTTCTTTAGGTGTGAATGAGAATCAACAAAACCTACCAACATTTTAAAACCAAGACAAAAGCCTCATTTGTGCATCTCTTAAATTTCCTCTGATTCAGGCCCTTTTCACACCCTCCTTACCCCTTGGGCTTGAATGTCACTGTTTATAAACAAACATACAAAAATAAAGGAAAAAAGGAAGGAAAAGCTGTTGACTTTGGATGGTGGTTGGTTGGGCACAGGACAGTTGGAAACCACAAGGGGAGACAAGATCTGCTGGGCTTTATTTAGCTGACACGCACACACATGTGTACATGTACAAACACACACACAGGAACGTGTTCTGGGGAGAAGAAGCAGTTGTAGGAAAGAGAGGCTCCCCTGTCCACCCGCCTCAGGAAAGTGAAGAGCTGGCTTACACCTTCCACTCTGCCGGCAGGCCTCAGTGACAGTATTAGTGCCTCAGAGCCCTTAAAAACCCACCAGCTCTTCACTCCTTTCTACCTCAGGCTACAGTCTTCGCTGAGACAGGCTGGGACCTGAAACCTGGGACCTGGGACCCTTTGCTGCAGTGCTGCAGTGCTTGCACCTGGACAAACGTCTTCTCAAGCAACAAAATACAAAGAAAATAAAAGGGACTATAAATAACTGCGTACACGCGCAGTTGGGGCAAATTATGAACAACAAGATACAAAATGACCAAAAACCCAACTGCCACTTTTGAAGAGCTGGGAGCAAAAACAGGGTACTGCACATGATCTCTGCACACAGCACTGCCAAGGGGGTGGGCAGACCACCTAAGTCACCCCTCCACCTAACCCCAGGGCCCACCCCTATCCTCCCATATAAGGAACCAGCTCACCACGCCCCCTCAGCGAGTGAGCAAGGGAACCTGTTACTTGTTTTCGCTCCCTCCTGCTGCAGCATGAGTCCCAGTAAAGCCTGGCCTGAATTTCTTGTCTGGCCTCTGATCAACTTCTATTGATTAAAGAGTCCAAGAACCCTGTTTGGTAACATCACCAGTGCCTTCAGATTTCTTTACCACCCTGCACCTCTTGTCTTTCCTCACCTACCCCACTGATCATAGCCTTCGCTCTACATCAGCCCTGCTTTGCTCTTTCTGTGCCTCACCTTCCTGCCCCTCCAATTATTCCCACTTTGTACACAATCAGATCCATTTGCTATCCTTTTGTCCTTTGGATTTCATTCTTTGGAGAAATCTATCTAGAATTATGATGAACTCTTACTAATTAATAAGGGAAATGGATGACTAAATGAGCTCTCAGGGAAATGCAAAAGAGGCTCTAACAACCTTCCCCATCTCAAAATACCCACCATTGTGTCCGGGTCCTGCCTTCCCCAAATAACATGCAGGAGATATGTGGAAGAATTTGCAGCTAACAATGGAGTTCTTAATTGGACACTGTCTTTATTATTCCACTATTCTGAGTTTTATTCATGTCCCCAGCTAGATAGAAAATCCCCTGAGGGGCTTCCCTGGTGGCGCAGTGGTTAAGAATCCTCCTGCCAATGCAGGGGACACGGGTTCGAGCCCTGGTCCGGGAAGATCCCACATGCCCACGGAGCAACTAAGCCCGTGCGCCACAACTACTGAGCCTGCGCTCTAGAGCCCGTGAGCCACAACTACTGAGCCCACGCACCACAACTACTGACGCTCGCGCGCCTAGAGCCCGTGCTCCGAAACAAAGAGAAGCCACTGCAATGAGAAGCCCGTGCACTGCAACGAAGAGTAGCCCCCGCTCGCCGCAACTAGAGAAAGCCCACGTGCAGCAACAAAGGCCCAACACAGCCAAAACTAAACTAAACTAAAATAAATTAAAAAAAAAAAAAAAGAAAATCCCCTGAATTCTCCAAATAGACCACAAAAGCAACCACTCACCAGTCCCCCCAGAGAGAGGTGGAGGCTCTATCTCAGCCTCCACCTCTCGCTGGGGGCCTGGCAGCATCCTCTTAACTGCTCCATGTTCGCTATGGCTCCTCGACAGTGCATTCTCCACACGGCCGGGGTTAATGAGACCCAGTCTCTCCATAAGCCCAACCCTTCAGTGGGTTCCTATTGCACATGTACAAAAACTGTAAATCCTTACTGTGGGCTACAAAGCCTCCCCAAACTGGCCCTGGTGGGCTCTGTGTCCTCAATTCTGCTCAGCCTCTCCATCACCCTCCCCTCTCCAGCCACATTGTCAGTCCTTATTGTCCTCAGACACAGGCACGTTCCCTCTTCAGGGCCTTTGCACTTGCTTCCTTCTGTGTCACGTGCTCTTCTCCCCAGACATCTGCATGGCTTCATCCTCTCTCACTTCATCCAAGGTCTCCCATAAGCCAACAACTCTCAAGGAGGCCTTCCCTGCCTCTATATAAAACTGTCCCATAACTATCTGTCTATTTTCCTTTATTATCTTCCCATTTCACTTAGCTAATATTAAGTATTTACACATTTCAAACAAATGCGTGCTCACAAGGGCAGGGACGTAGCCTGTCTTCACCACTGTATCCCTAGAGACTAGCCCACTGTAGGTGTGAATGAACGGACACATGTTAAATTGTTTCCCTTTATTGCAGGAATTTTGAGAGGAAAGTAGATCATTGGTTAAGAGTAGGATTTGGAGTCAGGGTGCTCTGGGTTTGAATCTTGCTGTTATTTATAGCTGTGGGACCCTAGCAAGTTTTTTAACCTCTCTGAATCTTGGCTTCTCTTCTGCAAAATGGAGATATCAAAATACATCAAAACAATGTAAAGTGCTTATTGCAACAGGTATCACTTTGTACTGGTTCAATAAGTTATAATATTTCTAATTAACAATATAGGTCACTAGCAACCGGTCACCATAGAATTTTCTACATTTTAACGGAGACCTAGAATATTCTGTGTTTTGTTCTTTTTACCGCTTTAAAAAATGTAACAGTTGACAGCATAGTAAAGATTCAATTTTTAGAGCCTTGCTAAAAACACATTTTTAAATTCTTTAGAAACAAGCCTTACCCCACTGTAGGCACTTAAGAAATGTTGACTATAGAGAATTATCATCATCATCACAAGAGTGTTATTTTAGCACAAACATTACGAAGAATGGGAAAATGTTGTCCTTTGTTGTTCTGAAACTAAGCCCTGGCCTTATAGTTAGCATGCTGAGCATAACTTCACGTCAGGAGAGACGAAGGCTTTTCTTGTATATTTTTTCAGGCTATTCAGGTATTAGTGCTTGGGGGAAATTCCTTGAGAAGCATGTTGAGCAGCCTCACATCCTCCCATATTCTTGGTTAAATTTAAAGCTGAGGTCAGAGTGCATCTGCCTTTCTTGACATTTCAAGAAAAGTGGAATTCTAATTATCTTCTCTATTTATTCCATGAACACAGAAAAGACGGCTGTGGTTCAATGATAAATCATGCAAAGTGGGACACCTTTTCAGTTGTATTGGAAGAATGAAGTTATGTCTAAGAAGTGACCGTATTACATTAAAATACGTGTATATGTGTTTGCATGTGTCTGTCAAATAAAGGTAATTAGGTCCTAGAGTTCTGTCACTCATTATATTATGGATATTTGGAAGCTACTTAATTTAGTTATTTTAAAAAGTCATTAAACTTTAAGGAGACATGTTATGACATTAATGTTAGATAACACCTATTCTATTTAGAGGTTTTAAAGTGGGATATAGTTTTATAATATAAAAATAACCATTTATTGACAGATTCTCACAATGGAAATGAAACTCTAGATTTGGGGCCCTTTGAAGAACCCACGTGAGTCTATATCTCTCTCATACCTAGCCTATGACTTCAGACATATCAGATGATCATTTAAATACCTGTTAAAGGACTGGAGGACATATATTTTAATATAAAAAGTTTTTTTTTTAAATAAATTTATTTATTTATTTATTTTTGGCTGTGTTGGGTCTTCATTTCTGTGCGAGGGCTTTCTCCAGTTGCGGCAAGCGGGGGCCACTCTTCATCGCGGTGCGCAGGCTTCTCCCGTTGCGGAGCACAGGCTCCAGACGCGCAGGCTCAGTAGTTGTGGCTCACGGGCTTAGTTGCTCCGCGGCATGTGGGATCTTCCCAGACCAGGGCTCGAACCCGTGTGCCCTGCATTGGCAGGCAGATTCTTAACCACTGCGCCACCAGGGAAGCCCCTAAAAAGTTTTTTAAAGTATTCATGCCAATGTTTCTGACATGTTTATCTCTGCATAAATATTTCCCCCAGTTTTTTAAAATATATATACTTATAGAGCATTGTTTTACATTTATAGGTACTCAAATCTTTCAATCATTTCTTTTATTGTTTCTGATATTAGTGTTGTATTAAGGAGTGACTTTCATACTCTAATGGTATATAAATACCACTTTTTTCATATTTTCTTCTGGTACTTTTAATTTTTCACATGTAAATCTTCATTTCATCTGTAATTTATTTTTGTATATTGCGTGAGACAAGATACACATAGTCTCCTCCAAATTGTTCATTAATATTGCCAAACACTCCTTATTAAAATGTATTTGTTCTCTATTGATTTAAAGGACATAACCATAAAACAAAAATTACATCATAGGTCATATAACTGTATTTTCAAAAATGGGAAAGATGGAGAATTATAAATGCCAGCACAATCGTTCTTAATATATTCACCTGAAGTTTTTCCTTCCTGTGAGGAATTCACTCCTCAGTAAATCAAACCAGCAAGATGCTTTCACTACATTCACACCTTTCTTTTAAGTTGGGGATACTGGACATAGAGCATAAAATTATCTTCTATTATGAAAACAAAAGGAGCCTAAAAAGAGTCCAAGTAAATGTCATGAAAAGTCATTTGGGTCTAAATACGTTATAATAATACAGACTGATAACTGTACTAGTGTGCAAAATTTCAGTGTTTTTTAAGGATCCTTCAGCAAATAAGTTGACTTTTACTTTCAGTACAACGGAAAAAGTATAAATGTTTAATAGCTTGAAGTATCAGCTATTAAACATTTAAGGAACATTACTTAGTTCCTTAAAATTGTGTTTTATTTAGAATTCTGTTGTTACTTTTCTTTAGTGAGACAAAAATTTTTTTTAACTGAAAACACTGGGGTAAGGCAGATGCTTATTCTTTCATCTGAAATCATGCTGCCTCTAATCTCTTTTGATATCCAGCAAGGAACATGAAGTCCATATAGGGGCTTGTAAAGGAGAAACAAGTTGTAATAAACTTTTTTCAAGGGCTTTATTTAATATCAATGCATCATGGAAAGAGAACACTAAATTGCTGCTTATAAACTAAATGTGCATTTCAAGTAAAACATTCAACATTCTAAACAGCTAGATTAAAAATACCTAGAGGTCTGATTTTAAATGGCAAGCAAAGGTGAAAATTAAATGTCATTATCTAGATCTGAACATTTATGAGCCGCATACATAGTGAGTTTTATATTTTACCTTTGTTTACCTCTAGGGATATCACTGCTTTGTGGAACTAAATTTCACAGTTCACTATTAGGTACATTATTCTGCCTCACTGTCCATGACTTAGATACAGATAAATGAAATAATTCATTATAACCAATTGTTATGATCAATTGATAGTTAGAACACTGTTACAATCAATAACTTGACTTCATACACAAAAAAGTTACCAAAATTTATTGAATTCCAAACTGAGCCAAACCCAAATGTTAATTATCTTTGAGCTATACATCAACCAATTTTCATAAATAACCAGTTCACAGTATGATGCTATCTATTGATTTTTTAAAATATTTCTGAATTGGGCCACTAAAATATTCTCCAAATAGAAGTAAAGTTAAATTTGGTTTGAGATTATATCTATTCCAATACAATTCTGAAACCAATCAAGGAGTCAGTGGGTAGATTATTTGTACAACATTTTGCCCTAAAAAAAAGACCTGTTTAAGCAGAAATTTATATAAATTTCTTACTGATGATATGTCTGTAAAATAATGATGTATTAAATTCATTATTATGTGTGCAATATATAATATTAATATAGTTAATTCTAAAATAATTTAGGATGAAATCACCCAAAATATTATATAAATTGAGTCTTTTCCTTTCTATTGTCATGAGCTGTCTTAGTGCTCACGTACAATTCTCAAGCGAATTAATAGGAAACAAATTGTACTAGCTTGCTAGGGCTGCTGTACCACAAAGTACCACAAACTGGGCAGCTTAAACAACATAAATTTATTGTCTCACAGTTCTGGAGACTGGAAGCCCAAGAACAAGGGGTCCTGAGAAAGAGAGAATCTGTTCCAGGTCCCTCCCTTAGCTTTTGGTGGTTTGCTGGCAATCTTTGGCATTTTTTGGCTTGTAGAAGCATCACTTGATCTCTCTCTTCATCTTTACATGATGTTGTTCCCTGTGTGTCTTTCACTGTGTCCAAATTTCCCCTTTTTATAAGCACATCTGTCGTATCGGATTAGGGCCCACCCTAATGACCTCATCATAACTAATTACATCTGCAAGGACTCTATGCCAAAGAAGGACAGATTCTGAGAAGGGGTTAGGACTTCAACCTATGAACTTTGGAGGGATACAAGTCAATCTATAACACAAACAGACAAGCCATGCCCAAACCAGAACCCCGGATTGCCAGGTCTAATGAAAGTTGTAAAGATAAGAAGGCTCAAACCCTTGACTCAAATGAAATGAATTTTATTCACTTGTGTTAACATAGCTCTTCATTGCTCTGGCCAATTGATCCTTTTTTTTTTAGGTTCTCCAAGTGCTTCCAAAAGCAAGCCTATTTGCAATTTGGACAATAAAAAACTGGTCCCTAATAACAAAGTATTATAGAAACTAGGTGTTTAAAGATAATAGGACCTTGATTGAAATACTGTTTATTGTATAACTGAATCAGTACAATGCCAGTGTATCTGACCTCACCTAAGATTTGGAGATATAGTATGTGAAATAGAAAGGACATTCTTTTATTTTTAAAAAAATATTTATTTATTTATTTTGACTGCTGGGGGTCTTAGTTGCAGCGTGCAGGATCTTTAGTTTTGGTACACGGGATCTAGTTCCCTGAACAGGGATCGAACCGGAGCCCCCTGCATTGGGAGCACATAGCCTTAACCACTGGACCACCAGAGAAGTCCCAGAAAGGACATTCTGAATCAACAGTTTCATGACAATCAGAATGATACTACAGTTTCCCTGACCCCAGATCAGCTATATACAACTTGCATCTATGTAGCTTTGGCCACACATGGATGGAAAAACACTATTATTTAGTCATATGCATAAAGATCTAAGCCTTCCTTGGTATTGCAAGAAGAAAATGTAGAACTAAATTTCATCTAAGCAACTTGTATTAGTTTCCTGTGACTGTTATAACAAATGATCACAAACTTGGTGACTTAAAAACAGCAGAAATTTATTATCTCACTGTTCTAGAGGCCAGAAGTCCAAAAACAAGGTCTTGTCAGGGCAGTGCTCTTTCCAAAGGCTCTAGGGGAAAATCCTTCCTTGGCTCTTCCAGCTTCTGGGGGCTCTAGGCGTTCCTTAGTGTGTGGCTGCATAATTCTAATCTCTGCCTCTGTCTTCACATGCCTACTCCTTTCTGTGTCTGTATCTTCCCTTCTTCCATTTCTCATAAGGACATTTATCATTGGATTTAGGGCCCATCTGGATAATCCAGGAGAAATTCATCTCAAGATCCTTAACTTAATTATATCTGCAATGACCCTTTTTCCAAATAAGGTCACATTCACAGGTTTTTGGGGTTGGGATATGGACATATCTTTGAGGGAGGGCACCTTTCAACTCACTGCACATCTGTCCAAGAATGTCCTTTGTATATTAATACTACATTTAATATTTTTCAAAATAAGTAGTGATATGTTAGTATATTAGAAGTAGTGTATCAGTTGACAGAAAACAAAAACAAGAAGTGTTCATACTGGGGCTAAATCAGGAGAAATAGAAATTCCACTAAGCTTTTATCGGCTTTGACGAGTTCTGCTAGATCTGCTTTAGCTTCCAGCCTCATCCTGTGGCTCCTCTCTCTTCCATTTCTGCACGTCAGCCAGACAGCAAGTTACTCTCCACTGTCTCTCTTCAGGGTTTTTGCCTGAGGATCTTATTCTATTCTGTTGGACGCTGAGTCTCCTGGTTAACTTTCCTCATCTGTTCATCCCTTGGGTTCAGCCCAAGAGTTACTTTTCTAAGAAGAGTTCCTGACTCAACAAATCTGTGTTTGATGTCCTTCCTATGGGAATTCACAGCACCATGTATTAATCTACCCATAGAGACAAATATGAGAATCAATGGAGTAAAGTGAAGATATTAATGTGTCATCCAGCCTAGGAACCAGAACACACTATCTCTATGATAGCCATATTGGCTTCTAATTTAATTGCATTATCGTCAGAACATGTTTTCTGCATCAAATCAATCCTTTAAAAATCTTAATATTTCTTTTATGACTTGGTAAACAATCAACACTTGTATATGTTTCATGTGTACCTAAAAGTAATTTATATAGATCTATTTGATCAATTAGATCAACCCTGTCAATGATGTTACTCAAAACATCTCTATCCCTACTCACGTTGGATTCTCCGTCTATCAACTGATGGAGATTTAGTCATGTCTTTCACGATGATTCAGGTTTTATCACCCCAGAACTCAAAGACTTTTCCCCCAGAACAATTTGATTCATTTTGAAGGGGCCAAATATTATTTAGATAGCAGAAGTAAAAATGGGCCATCTATATGCACATAAAACAAAGTGTGAATTCAAGATAATTCTCTTTTCCGATTCACGTCTTGGTGTAATCCCCTCCCCTTGAGTATGGGTGGGGCCAGTGACTTGCTTCTAACCAATATAACATGGTGAAGATGCTGTGCAACATGAGATGTCGCTCCCATGACTATGTGGTCTTACATGGCAAAGGTGATGGAATGGTTCTTCTGTGGTTATTTTATGTTGTGTATGACTCCTGCCTTGACAGCTGATTTGCTTTATAGTCTTGCTCTCTTTGCTGGCTGTGAAGAAGCAAGCTGACATGAGTCTTAGAACTACAAAGAACTGAATTCTGTCAACAACCTGAGTGAGCGTGGGAGCAGACCCTTCTCCACTGGCGCCTCCAAATACAAACCCAGCCCTGACTGACACCTTGATTGCAGCCTTGGGGAGAACCCAACTAAGATGTGCCTGGACTCCTGATGCATAAAAACTGTGAGATAAGTAATGTGTGTTCCTTTAAGTTGCTAAGCTTATGGTCATTTGTTATGCAGTATAGAAAATGAATACTATTTGGCAAACATTTATTACTGAGAGCATATTGAGGACTAGGAATAGATGGACGACCAGCCCAAGAAAATCTAAATATCATTATAATGTTTCCTACGCCCTTGATTTTTTTCTTCTCTTGTCCTGTAGACATATTTAAATGAACAAAGATTTCCGAATATGTGTGCTTTGTGTGGCATTTCTGTAATAGAGCACACACACACACACACACACACAAAGAAACATCACACAAAGAAACACACACAAAGAAACATTCTAAATGCCCCCAACAAAGATGGACTAGTTAAATACATTTGGGTATGTCCAAATGACAGAACAGTATTTAAAATATGCATACAAATCAATATAGATGGATAGCCAAGAGATACTAAGTTAAAATTTATTGATACATAATAATAAGTATAATCCAATTTGGGCTAAAAAAGAGAAGATATACTATGTGTAAGTGAGATAACACTTGCTCTCTGCAAATTACAGGAAGGTAGAATGTTTGAATACATAAGGCCATTTTAATGATAATAGTGAATCTAAGAAAGGTTTGACTTCCTTATGGTAGATAAATGTTCTGTGCATAGAAATTACTTCAATTCCTAGAATTATCTAAATTAGCTTGTCCTTCCTAAAAAAAATGAAAAAAATTAAATATTGGTGCTGATTTTTAAATTGGTAATGACCTGTTAATTTGTGGCTAGGAGATCCCATGGGGACAAGACCATGTTTGATATCTGCTGCAATTCCTATTTCCTTTGGCAGCCAGATCCAGTGAACAAATATTTGTGGCATGCAAATCACCCAGGGTCTGCCTGCAGCTATCTGCACATGCCCAGCTGCACAGTCATCAGCTTGACACCTTACAACATAGCTGCTGTTGGCTTTTATCATCTCTGGCGTGAATCCAAGGCTCATTCTCCAATGGAAGAGACAAGAGATAAATCATCTAACTGACTTGGCTTCGCTATCATCAGACTCCTTTGTTGTGAACACATCGTACAACGAACACAAACTGATCAGTAGCATAAGTCACAGCTGGCCCCGAGACCTCAATTTAAAAATCGGGCCAGCTTTTCTTCAATAGCCTCTGAGTGTATAAATACCATCTTCAAATATATAGAATACTATATATCAAAATGAAAAAAATGCAAGTTTCATTTTCAGCAAAACTGCTCTCTCATTGAATGAACAGGACTAAGTGTTCCCATCCTGGCAAGATCAGACAGCAGGAAAATGTATTTGTTTAATTACAGTCTTGGAAGAGAATGGTACATTCTTAGGCTGCAACTTTCTGGAAGAGAATTTAGAATATACATCGGAAAGAGGTTGCAATTCAATAATTATATTGTTATTGTTGATTGTCTGCAAGGAAAAAAAGAAATATTGTTCCTAAAATTATCACATAGAATAAGGTGAACATGGGACTTGGAACCGAAAATTTTCTAGGCCATTTTCTACATGAGATTATTTTACTTTTTTAGTGAAGACCCATTGTAGTACAGTAAAAATGAGGTCTGTAGACACATTTGCACTGACTAGTGTTTTCTAATGGTAGAATGAAATATAACTGTCAGAGTCATTTCGTGACACTGCCTTGATAGGTAAAATATTTGCTTCTAAACCAAGACTGTTTCTACTTCAGTCTTTTTTTTTTTCCATTAAATGAGTGATTGACTGATTTATTATTTTTCTAGAGAGAGTCTTTTACTTCCAGTTCAGTCCACACAGAGAGCATTCAGCATCATACTGGTGACTGGGAGCCACCTCTCTAATTCATATAACCTTCTACTTCAATCTTAAACCTATATTTTACAAATTCATTTTAGAAAAGAACAACTGCACATCCATATGCAAAAAAAAAAAGAATCTAATTTTTACAGGCTTTGCAAAAACTAATTCAGAATGGATCCTGGACCTGAATGTAAGACACGAAACTATAAAACTCCTAAAGATAACAAAGGAGAAAAATCTAGGTGACCTAGAGTAAGCCGATGATCAGCACCGAAGGTATGATCCATAAAAGAAATAATTGATAAGACTTCATGAAAATTAAAACCTTCCACTGGAGAATGTCAAGAGAATGAGAACACAAGCTTCGGCCTGGGAGAAAACATTTGCAAAAGACACATCTGATAAAGGACTGTTATCCAAAATATATAAAGAACTCAATAATAAAATAAACAACCTAATTTTAAAATGGGCAAGAGATCTGAACAGATACCTCTCCAAAGAAAATATATAGATGGCAAGTAAGCATATGAAAAGATGTACAACATCATATGCCATTAGAGAAATGCAAATTAAAACAACGAGATACCCAACACACCTATTAGAATGGCCACAACGCCAAATGCTGATAAAGGTGAGGAATAACAGGAACTTCCATTCACTGCCGGTGGGAATACAAAGTGGTACAGCCACTTTGGAAGACAGTTTGGCAATTTCTTACAAAACTAAACATAATCTTACCATAGTATCCAGCAATCATGCTCCTAGGTATTTCCCTAAATGAACTGAAAACTTATGTCCATACAGAACTCTGTACCTGGATAGTTTACAGCAGCTTTATTCATAATTGCCAAAACTTGGAGGCAACCAATATGTCCTTCAGTAGGTGAATGGATAAATATACTGTGGTACATCCAGACAATGGAATATTATTCAGTGCTAAAAATAAATAAGAAATAAGCTATCAAGCCATGAAAAGACATGGAGGAAACAAAGTTTAAAGAAGTTAATCTGAAAAGACTACATATTGTATTATTCGAAGTATAGGACATTATGGAAAAGGCAAAACTACGGAGACAGTAAAACGATTAGTGGTTGCCAGAGGTTAGAGTGGAGGAAAGGATTACTAGGCAGAGCACAGAGGATTTTTAGGGCAGTGAAACTATTCTGTATGTATGATACTACAATGGTGGTAGACATTTGTCAAAATCCATAGAATGTTCAACATTGAAAGTGAATTCTAATGTAGATTATGATAGACTCTGGGTGAGAATGATGGGTTAATGTAGGTTCATTAATTGTAACAAATGTACCACTCTGGTGGGGGATGTTGATAGTAGGGTTAGTTGTACATGTGTGGAGACAGGAGTAGATGGGCACTCTCTGTATTATCTGCTCAATTTTGCTATGAACCTAAAACCACTCTAAAAAAAAAGTTTATTAATTAAAAAGTCAAACATTCAAAATTATTTATTTGCCAATATTTATAAATACTAGCTTAAGCTATTTAGTAAGTTGGGGAGCTCTAAATAGTTTTTTTTTAATAGAAAAATATTTAAGTAAAATGCAGATACCCAGGACAAGGTATAAAAACATACTTATGGTCCCCCAAATAGAAACAGTCTAAAGAGCAGTATCATGTGGACCTCAAAGAAGCAGCCGCCTCTAGGTAAGTTTTAGCCAGTGCTTGAGACGGGGGGAAAGGAAACAACTTAAGTTTCCCCTTTTGGTGGTAAATGTACTTTTGCTTCTCCAATTCTGGAAGAATACACACTTAGCATCGGCTTAGCATCAGGTCAAGAGAGGGTCTGGCTGAGGTGGTTAGGAGGACGGGCGGCAGGCCTGGGAAGTAAACCATCCCAGTTCTTTTACTGGGCTTCCAAGGCGAATCTATGGCAGTGTGTTTCTGGCTTAGTTCCCTCATTACTTACTTTCATACCTTAGTTTCAATTTTCCAGAATTAATGGCATTGTACCATAACAAAGATAGATTCATAACCCTAGAAATGGAACAGATTTATAAAAACAGCACTACAGAATAAGAAAGAATCTTAGGGTTTCCATCATTTTTATCCTTTTCTACTCACTCTGTCTCTTAATGACGCTTTTTAGAGTATGTGCCCTTTTTGAGAAGTTCGACATTTCTAAGATGCATATATAGTTCCAAGGACCAGGCTCTAAACTTGTCTTTGCTGATGAGACCCAGTTTGTGGGATTTGGGAATGAAGCTAGATTCACAGCCTCATCTTTTCACTATTAGAGTGAGAAAGTCTTCAATTCAATTGAGTACATACTCAATGGGTGTACCATAGGCAGAGTACCACTGCAGGCGAGGTAGATGGAGCCAGGAAGGGTTCTGAAAACCGCTTTCCTTAAAGAAGCTTAAATCTCCTTGATGTGACACCATACGTAAGAGTTAGATACTATTAAAAAAAAAAAAAAAAAACTTTTATTGAAACCTAAGAAGGATGTTCCATTTTTGTGTGAAGTTCTTTAATCCCTGCCTCGTGACTTTCAGCAAGGAAGGCTGATGTTGAAAAGAGAGAAGAAAGGATTTGTGGTATAAGACATACTTATAGCTTGAGTTGCTTCAAGTAACCATTAAGAACATGAGGCATTGGGAATTCCTTGGTGGTCCAGTGGTTGGGACTCCACGCTTTCACTGCCATGGCCCAGGTTCGATCCCTGGTGGGGGAACTAAGATCCCACAAGTCGCAAGGCGTGGCCAAAAAAAAAAAAAACCCAAAACCAACCAACCAAACAAACAAACAAAAAACATGAAGCACTGCTTATTAAGAAGACCTATGGGTAACTTACTGTGAGAGAGACTTGGAGTGCAAAAGATTCCCACTGTTACCCCAAGTGAATTAAGTATGATGCAGACCTGCTTTATTAAGTTCCGTTTAACAAAGGAATTTACTTTGTCTTAGCAAGAGTGTTGCATAAGTGGAATTCATTCTCATGATCTTTATTCATTTTATAAATATGTCAGGAATGGGGCTTTACTAATATTAACTCATTTAACCTATGTAACAACCCCCATGAAGGGTTAATGATAGTCGTCTACTGAGTCAGCATTAGTTTTACAAAGTATTTCTTTCTGAGCTATAATTAGGGGATAGATGTTTAGTAATAAAATTTGGGTAAAATGAGTTGGAACTGGATATACAGTAGTATTTACAGAGATCCTACCATTGTAATTAACTTAAACGTCACCAAATCAAAGATTTGCTATATTAACATATATATTCTTAAATTTCCTCTAAAATTAGATAGAACTGATATGACTGACTGTGGCTTCCTAGACATACTTAATTTCCTGAATGTTTGCATCCATACAAAACAAGAGGATTTTTCAAACGATAGTAAAATAAAGACTTTTAATTATTTAATCTTAAATAAAGAATATTTATGAATACTCATCTTACTATTATAAGAAAGAAAGATTCAAATCCCATTGTTGAAGTTATTTTGGTCATGCATCCAAGATTTTCATCATCCTCTTGTCACAGAGATTACCTTAGCAGAAAATGCAAACCGCAAGAAGGTGAAAATATAGGAGCAGCAATACAGTTGATTGTTTTTCAGAGGTCAGCTCAGATCATGCAGTCTGCTCTCTGACAAGGTCTGTGATGCCACATGTTACAGATGGCGCATTTTACAGGTTGTTCCCAGCGATGAATAACACAGTGCAGAGAACACTCCAGATGAATCTGAGCAGCAGTCTGAACGCTCCTTTAATTTGAATTTCATTATCTCAGGGCTGAGAATTCTTGTCCTGGAAGAGCACACTGCTCTGTTTTGGGCTTCCTTTCAATAAGTGTCTCCTTGGAACCTTTTCCTCCCCTTGGCAGCACACTCAGCAGTAAACAACCCCACAAGACTGCCATGCAGTGACACAACACTGCAAACTAAAGGCCACCTACACGGTGGAGCCTGATCATGCCCCATAAAGTGGCTGGTAAAACCTTCTGCCTCTGCATATCCACAGCTCTCACTAATTTGTATCACCTTCCATCCCAACACTCAAGGACATTTTCTGGAGGTACCATTATGAGGCCAAACTGTATTTCTCCATCACGGAGAGGTGCTAGTTACTTTGGAATAAAGCCCAAATTACCTAATTTAATACTTAGCTGATTCCTTGCCAAAAGTGGGGCTTGATATAAATTCAAATGCTGAAACTTCACTTGTTTTTAAAAATACCACTGAAAGGAAAATTTAGACTGGGTACCAGAAATACGTTCTTTTCTTTCTGAGATGGTAAAATTCTGTCCCTCTCACTTTCTAGCCTTTTTTTTTTTTCCCCCAGAGAGCTGTCCAGGGAAAGGATGTATGATAAATATGATTTTCATATAATAGATCTGTATTCATACTTGAAAAATCTCATCATTCCTATGGGCATCTTTAAGAAAACTATAAAATTACACCCTCCTTCATTTCATAATGTAATCATCACCACCACCTCTATACTGATTGAACATGTACTTTGACCTCTATTAGGCAGTGACCTCTATTATCTATTAGGGATAAAAGAGATGGATAAGGCCATCTTTGCCCTTATGCATTTGCAGTCCAACAAAATTCTAATGCATTTAAACTTTGATTTCCTTTCCCATTGGCCAGAAAGTGAAAGGAAAGAACCTTAAAAATGAAACCTTCAATAATGAAAATACAGTCTGGTGAGGGTTGGGACTAGCACTGCTAAAGAAATCAGACTTTGCTTAAGCAAGAAAGACCACAGTGAGAGCTGAATAATGCTCTCCCATCCCCCCTACTCCAGATGTCCACATCCTAATCCCTAGAACATGTGAATGTGTTACCTTATATGGCAGAAGAGACTTTGCAGGTGTGATTAAATTAGATTTTGAGATTGAGATTATCCTGGATTATCTGGGTGTGCTCAATCTAATTACAAGAGTCCTTACAAAAGGGAGGCAAAAGGGTCAGAATCAGAGGGAGAAGATGTAAGGACAGGAGCAGATGTTAGAGGTGAGAAGGTGCTATGCTACTGGCTTTGAAGATGGAGAAAGGGGCCATGTGCAAGGAGTGTGGGTGGACTTTACACACCAGTAAAGGCGAGGAAATGGATTCTCCCCTAGAGCTTCCAAAGGAATGCAGCCCTGCTGGCACATTTTAGACTTCAGACCTCCAGAACTGTAAGATAATAAACTTGTGGTGCTTAAGCCACTAAGTTTCTAGCAATTTGTTACAGCAAGGACAGGAAACTAATATGGACACTCTTTACCCCACCAGAAGCTAGAACTGGTTCCCAGCACAAGGACAGATAAACTTCATCCTTGCAATTCCAAGTAAATCTTCAGCACTGGTCTATTCTAAATTGGTTATTTCTTTGAACTTATCTTCTACCACTCTCCCTTGAAATCATGTCACTTCAGCCATATTGACCTCCAAGCCGTCCCCCAAATGGGTGAAGCCTGCCCCATCACATGTTGTTCCCTCCTACCGATATTCATACAGTTTCCTCATGGAACTGCACGTCCTCAGACAGGCCTTCCTGGACCACTCTTTCTTCAAGTGGCCCTGTCATGTCCCTTACACCTCATTCTATTTTGCTTCACAACGCTTACAACGACCTCATATATGTGCTCATGTATCCACCTCCCCTGATAGAATGTAAGTTCTGTGTTTTGTTCACTGCTATATTCCCAGAGCCTGGACAATTCCTGCAACACTGTGGGTGCTCAATGCAAAATTTTTGAATACACAAAACTACTATGTGAGGTATTGATTGGTGCATCAAATAGTGTTGGGGTATCTCTCTTTCTCCAGATAAAGAACATTAGCTCTAGACCTTTCCTTGTCCTGAGCTTCTAATCTTTGTATACTTTTGGAGTTAATGAGGAAAAATGAGCAGCAACTTCCCTTGGAAATATTAGGAAAGATGTCTTTCACTTTCTGAATGAGAGAAAGAGAGAGTTTTATTTCTGGTGAGCCAATACAGTAAATATGCTGTATTGAAATAATTGAGTTGAATTGTTGAAATCTAAGTTCAATATCCCTCCTAGTACTAAGACACACACACTCTCTCTCTCTCTCTCCTCTTGTATATACTTACATATATACTTTACATAGCAAAAAATACATATTGGGATGTATAGAATTTATGAACTTTATCCCACAAGCAAACTTTATAACAACATCTCAAAAGGCTATAAAGAAATGGGTGGATCATAGATCTGGCTCAAATTGAGTAACTTTCTATAAGACCTAAGCTATTGCAGAGAATAACCTAATGCTTATGATTGAGAAGATACTCAAAGTTCATATTTTAACCAATATAACAACAGTTGTGTGTAATATAATAATAAATCTAATACACATAAAATAATAAGATTGGTTTTTAAACAATCACATTGTAATTTACAGAGCCAAGTGATTATTTTCTGCCTAAAATCAGTCCTCTTATAACGTACTTCACTTATTCTAACAAGGCTATCCTTGTTCAGAACATTTTTATAACTTCTTTTGTTTGGAACTGCCATCAGAGATAGAGGAAAGAAGATGTACAAATGGCCAACAAGCAGGAGAAAGAAAGCTCAACATCATTATTCATAAGGGAAATGCAAATCGAAGCCACAATGAGACAATACTTCACATCCACTACAATGGCTATTATTTAAAAAATGGAATGTGACAAGTATTGGCGAAGATGTGCATAAGCTGGAACCCTCACATATCCTGATGGGAATGTAAAATGGTACAGCTACTGTGGAAAACAGCTTGGCAGTTCCTCAAAAGTTACACACAGAATTACCATACGACCTAGCAATTTTACTCCTACGTACATACCCTCAAAGGATTGAAAACTGATACCCAAACAAATCCATGTACACAAATGCTTACAATATTTAGCACTATTCACAATAGCTAAATGGTAGAAACAACCCAAATGTCCATCCGTGGATGAATGGACAAACAATATGTGGTATATCCATACAATGGAATATTATTAAGCCATAAAAAGGAATGGAGTATTGGTACATTCTACAATGTAGATGAACCTTGAAAACTTTATGCTAAGTAAAATAAATCATACAGAAAAGGTCATATATCATATGATTCCATATATGTGAAACATTCAGAATAGGTAAATCCACAGAGACAGAAAGCAGATTGGTGCTTGAAAGGGGTTTGGGGGGAGGAGAAAATAGAGAATGACTGCATAGTGGGTACACAGTTTTCTTTTTGGTGATGAAAATATTTTAGAACTAGATAGAGGGACTTCCCTGGTGGTGCAATGGTTAGGAATCCTCCTGCCAATGCAGGGGAGACAGGTTCGAGCCCTGGTCCGTGAAGATCCCATGTGCCGCGGAGCAACTAAGCCCATGTGCCACAACTACTGAAACCCGCAGCCTGCGCGCCTAGAGCCTGTGCTCTGCAACAAGAGAAGCCACCGCAAAGAGAAGCCCACACACCACAACGAAGAGTAGCCCCCGCTCGCCAAAACTAGACAAAGCCTGCGTGCAGCAGCGAAGACCCAACGGAGCCAAAAATAAATAAATAAATTTTAAAAAGAACTAGATAGAGTAGTTGGTAGCTGTATCACATTGTGAAGGTACTAAACACCACTGAATTGTATACTTTAAAATGGTTAATTTTATATTATGTGAATTTCACCTCACTTTAAAAAAAAATTGTTTTTAAAGATGAGAAGACTCTTGAATTCTCCAAGGCTACCTACACAGTGACATATCATATTGCTTGTGGTTAGGTGCTTAATAAATATTTATGAAATTTAATGGTAGAAAATATTTATGTCCTGAAAGTAAATTTATTTTTTGGAATTGATCAAGATCATTCTAGGCCAAGTCAGCTGAATAAGATAGGTTATCAAACTCAGTCATGCCATCTTAGCTGTTAAAATAATAACGTGTAACTACAAAGTCAGAGACTACTGCCAGAAACTCATGAAACTGAGCAGGATCCTGTGGGGCCTTCCCCGGGAAAGACCACCCCACTCTGAACACCCTGTTTGAAGAACAGTTTTCTTGTTTGAAGAAAAGTTAGCCTCATAGGCTTTCCCCAAGTTCCAAAGAGCAAATTTAATCAGAGGAGTGAGAAAATGCAGTAACAAAGGAAAGCAGTCAAGCAAGACACAATAATAATAGTTTAGCCATAAAACAAAGTCAAGGACCTTCATTTCTTTATTAAGGGCTATAGATAATATTCTGAGCCATATCCTTGAGTTGTTTTTCAGATACTAAAATGCGAACCAGGTGGAGGAAGTTAACTACATGCTGACCACCAGCATGTTGACCCCAGACCAGTTGGAACCAGAGGTTGACGATGTTGACTCCTGAAATACCACCTGGTTACCTCATCACTAACCAATCCACGAGCCGATCAGGCACCTTGTGAACCTCTCCCTCAACTTATCTTTAAAAACCCTTCCCTGAAAGCCATTGGGGAGTTCAGGTCTTTTGAGTATGAGATGCCTGTTCTCTTTGCTTGACCCCATGTTGGATGCCTTGCAATAAACACTGTACTTTCCTTCACCACAGTCCAGTGTCAGTAGCTTGGCTTTACTGCACATGGGCGAGCAGACCCAAGTTTGGCTTGGTAACACTCACATTTCCCTCTGCCTAGTGAACCTGTTCTTCAAACCCTCAGCCCACATGTCACCTCCCCTTGGAGCTTCCCTTCCCTTGTCAAGCAGAGCTTCCCTCCTGGATCTTCCACTTGGTACTGTACATAGCTACCTAAACACTTGCAGTTCTAGAACTCATCTGTCTTCCCACAGCAGTGTCATCTCAAAGGAAAACAACAGCTCTATTTTATTGACAGACACTTAGCAAGGAGTACCATGTTTGCAGATAGAAGGTCTTCACAAACATTTGTTGAAGGACAGAATGAATGAACTAATCAACAACTGAATGAACAGAGTTTGGTCTGGTTTGTAAACCGACTTGGGAGACAACTCAGAAATCAGAATTTCCTATTTGTTTTGAGTAATATCAACATTCTGAAATTAATGTATACCCATCCAATATAATTGCTGAAAGAAATTCTCTTTGGCTGCTTAAATTCTAATGTCTTTGCTAAAATCCATCCCTGTCCTTTAATTGACATGCCTTTTCTCCCTGGGGTGACTGGTATGCATAGCAGTCTTAATCATCTTAAGGCAGATGCTCTTAAGACCAAAGTTTTTCAAAATAAACATGTGCTAACTTGCTCTCATGAAAGTAAACAATGGGTCTTTGTCATTAAGGAAGAAATGTTTTAATATTTTTGTAATCAAGCTGCCACTGCAATTCTGCCAGGCCTTTCTTATCTCCTGGGAACATCCTCTGATAACAATGCAGTTTTGTGCTAAATTTCAAACAAATCTGGGCCACTGCAGGTTTGCAGGGGTGGGGACGGTCATGTAATTATGTACCTTCATTCTGTTGTCACACAAAACAAGATGAAATTCTTAGCATTTTTCTTTGACCTTGGGCCACTTCTTAAAACTTGAAACAGCATGAAACTTAAAGGGTTCAAGCAAATTGAAATAAGAAAAAGCGATGTTCACCTTAAACTACACCAATCTGATAACAGAAGATTTTACAAAGCTGTGCTTACAAATCTCCCGGGTTTTGTAAGCCAGTCTTATTTAAACGGCCAATCATTGGGATAAAATTCACATTACAGAACTTCCATCACCCTGGCACAACCCTCATGATTCTTACCACTACTTGGCATTATACCATATATTTATTTGCTTATCTGTTTATTACCTTTCTGTCCCAATAGCATGTGAGTTCTATGGAGCAGGGACTGGATATGTCTTACCACTGTTGTGTTCTCTGCAGCCAAAAGGGTGGCTAACACAGTAGGTTCTCAATTCATATTTGTTGAAAATATCTTTCATCTAAATTACGTTCCACAATTGTGATAATTAAAGGAGGTAAGGTATAAGCAAGAGGTGTTTCGAAGTAATTCAAAACAATAAGCTTCACCCAGTCATTGTTAACATCTGCAAAATTCACACACTTGCTAGTGGAACTAGATCATTAGAGACAAATTGATGCGATATGAAGGGGGACATAAAACAAAGTGCCTATATCTCCTTGCTCCGGTGAAGTTGAAATCAATATGTAGCACACACTTAATTTGATAAGTTATGAAATATTATTTGAATGAACGGTCCATGTAGCAGTAGAGTTTAAATTCTGAGTCACCATGTAAAACTTTGATATATCTCAAAATAAACACAGGTCTGGCACAGAAATGATCCCATTCTATTGTACAGTTGTGACCATATTTTTAACATGAGACAAAGAATGCACTCAGCAAGTATTTATAACAGGAGATCAGGGTAATAATACTAGATTTGCTCCCAACATGTGCCTTGACTCCTGGTTCATTATGCTATGACTATGGTCTCTATCTCTCATTTCCATCACCACACTCAACTCTTAGACCTAGTGATAAACTCAGCTTCACCTTCCTGGCTGGGCCACCCTCTGGCTTCCTGATTTCGCCCTTCTAGGAAGCACCTCACCTGATCCAGTGCACCTCTGGGGTCCTATCTACTGGCCTGGAGACCCTCAAAGACAGTTTGAACACAATGCTCCCATCCAGCAGACACAGGGTGGAGTTTACCCATCTGAACACAACTACATGCCATGAAAACAAACTGCTTCCCTACAACATGAAAACGGGTGGATGAGATATTTCCAAATTGCTTATTTTACCCATAAACCTCAAGTCCACTCTCAACATAGGAAGATAGAAGAAAATCTAGTTTAAGTGTTCTTGTTGTGGTAATGTTACACGCAAATTGATCACGACAGCTGAGTCTTGGTCATAAGCATCAACAAGATTTCACAGCTAGTGCTGATTAATAAAAGAACAAATTCAATCATAGCTTGTGTTGGGGCAGTGTGGGGAGCCATGGGGAAGCAGAACCTTCCAACCATTCATCCCAAGTTACTGTGGGGTTGGAATCCATGTCGTTGGTATCTGAGGTTTATCCAGGATATTGGGTCCTACATGGCAAGGCAGTATAATATGTGCTGCTTTCCAGTTAACTGATTAAAACACAATTTATTGGCTTTTAAACATTTCTAAAAGCAGTATATGCTTATTGCAAAAGCAAAACTCAAAATACCTCAAACAAAATCGAGAAGTATGAAGTAAAATATGAACATTCGCCTTTCATTCCCCAGGGATTGAGAACTGCTAATAGCTTGGGATATGCTCTTTCCAGACATCGCCTATGCACACACAAATTGTTTTTACAAATACAAAACTAGTTTTATATGCCATAATCACATTAACTTATTTTTAACAACAGTTCAGAAATATTTCTCTCTCCTCTGGGTATTACAACTAAGTTTTTTTCCTCCCCTCCGTGTATTAGGAGCAAGATACATTTAAGCACACTGATACATTTTAGGTATTTTGAAAAAGAATTTCTCTTTCTAAGGAAGGAAATTGGAAATGTTCAAAAAAAAAGGATAAAAAGTATCACTAGACTGAGTCTTTTCCAGTTGAATGCTGGTTCTTTTTTTTGGGGGGGGGGGCCGAGCACAGCTTGTGGGATCTTAGATCCCCAACAGGGGATTGAACCCGTGTCCCCTGCAGTGGAAGTGTGGAGTCTTAACCACTGGACTGCCAGGGAATTCCCAAAGGTCAGTTCCTTTTTACTCCTTACTTATGGCCAAGTTTCATGTGCCTCATTCTTTTGATATCATCAGATCCTCCTTGGGAAAAAATATTTTCTCCTTAGGTATATGGTACTTCATTCTTCATGAGATATCAAATTCAATACACATGTTACTGTAATTGTTACATGTTCTATCTTCCTCTGCAAGGAATCCCTACAAATTTTACATTTAAAAATTCTAGATTTGGTTTAATGGCAATCAGAGGAAAAAAAAAAAAAATCAAGATTCCGAGGAACTACATCTGGAAGTATAAGGATTGTATCAACATCATCAAGCAGGCAGCCAGGCTTTGCATTTTTGCCTCCAACTGTACTTCCTTCCAACTATCCTTTTCTCCTTGAACTTTTAAAATTTATATAATGAGAATGTATAAATACACCACTGTGTTACATAGAACATTTTGCAGCTTGGTAACGACGGCACAAGCAGTGAGTCAGCCAGCATATATTAAGTACCTACTGTGTGCCACATACTGTGCTAGGCCTTAAGGAAACCAAGGCGAAGAGAACTTTGCCCTTGAGCAACTGCTCAAGGTGGGGATCTGGCTGACAGGGACAGTGGATGTGAAGGACCAATGACAACACAATGGTGTATGCTGGCCAGGGGAGCTCAGGGAATAAGCAGCCCTGCAGTGATGTGGAGAAGGATTTCCAGATGGTGACACATGAGCCACGTGTCCTGAAAGACAAATAGGAACCCACCAGGTGAAGAATAAGGACAGAACAGTGGACAAGGAGAAGAGCAAGAAACAAAGCAGAGAAGTAAGAGGACGGGGCATTGGGGGTGAGATTAAGAGTCTGGGTGCCGGGCCCAGGGCTGTGTGACTAGAGGTGGGTAATAGTGTCGGCGACACAGGTGGGGGCCAAGCAGACAAGAGCTTTGTGTGAAATCTTTTTTTTGTTAAATAAACTTATTTATTTATCTATTTATTTTTGGCTGCGTTGGGTTGTCGTTGCTGTGCGCAGGCTTTCTCTAGTTGTGGTGAGCGGGGGCTACTCTTCGTTGCGGTGCGTGGGCTTCTCATTGCGGTGGCTTCTCTTGTTGTGGAGCACGGGCTCTAGGCACACGGGCTTCAGTAGTTGTGGCTCGCAGGCTCAGTAGTTGTGGCGCACGGGCTTAGTTGCTCCGCGGCATGTGGGATCTTCCAGGACCAGGGCGCGAACCCGTGTCCCCTGCATTGGAAGGCGGATTCCTAACCACTGCGCCACCAGGGAAGCCCTGGGTGAGATCCTGAGAGCATGGGCAAGATCACTGAAGATTCTGTCAAGAACTAGGAAATAAACTGAACTGCCACTTAGTTTAAGTAAATGTAAAAAATTCATGAACACCAGCCCATACACATGAATCATAGGAAAGCTACTCAGGCTCTCATAGGGGTCTATTATTTTGGACAAAAGGATAACAATCTTGATTATCTGGTTTCCCAGACCACAAAAGATAAGAAACTGCACATGTAAACATTTTTTATTTGGTATCTATATATGATGACGGATGTTAACTAAAATTATTGTGGTAATCATTTTGTAAGATACATAAGCCAAGTCACGATGCTGTATATCTTAACCTTATACAGTGCTGTATATCAATTATATCTCAGTAAAACTGAAAGAAAAAGAAAGAAAGAAACAGCACATAAAAAGGGAGGGAAATGAGAGCTGCCAGAAGCAAGTACACTGAAAACAGCAAAAAGGGACAGCTGAGGGTCTGAAGACACAAGGTCGGAAGGCAGGGGAGCCAGAGCAGGCTGAGGGGGAGGCCATCGCAACCACCTGAGAGGTAGCTGTGAGGATCAAGTGAGTTAATATTTGTAAAGATTTAAAATGCATGTAGACACTAAATGAGTCTGCTGTTATGTTATACTCGTACTAGAGCCAAGTATAATCAACCCTATATTTAGATGAGGAAAGTGAGGCCTATGGATGTGCCCAAGGCACCATGCCAGCCAGTGGAAGACACTCAGCCAGGAAACTAGACTCTGAGTCTAGTTTCTTTTCAGGACTCCAAATATTAGAGTATGTTCAATTGGAGAAGGCAGACAAATGTGACTAGATATAAGAAAGAATTGCAATTTGAGAATGATTCTCATGCAAAATATAAATTCAAGAGTTGGTGGTGGGTGAGCATCCTCATAACTGCTGGCCTCCTGAGTCCTGTGCCGTTCCAGAGAGGCTGGAGCTATGGCAACAAAATGCCCTTCCACAATGAGGCGGCCTGAGAGGGCTGGGGGCGTGTGGGAACACATCCCTAATCTCCTGAGTTTTCCTTGTTGACTAAGCCAGAATAAAACCTGTGCTGTCCTCCCAGCGTCTTCTGTTGACCTTTTTCATGAGCTAGCATCTACTTTGGTCTCTCTCTCTCTAATATGTCCAAATCCCCTACCCAATACTTCAGTCCCTGCTCTAGAACTGGATCTCCATGCCCAGTCTCTGTGTGAAAATGCTAGGGCTGCCCTAGTTTTCATACTCTTGTCCTTTCCCTGGGGGTTTGTACTCCCCCCCTCTGCATCTGCTCCCCACCTGCCATATAAACACATGCCCTTCATATGCTTGGACCCCTAATTAATGAACTTCTACTGGAATTTCCAGCTGATTTCCCTGGTCCCCGGTCCCCAGATTGCATATCCAAGTACAGACAGCTTCAAGATAACAGATTGGGACAGTTGTGTTTCATGGACACTGTGACCAAAGCCATTTGGCTGTCCTTCCCTGAGACAGCCTTTGTGGCCAGGACAAATATAACCACATTTCCCTGAAAAACAATAATGCATGCAACCCAAAGGGTAAATTGCGTTTGGCTTTCCTTCTGCATAAAAGTCAATGGGAATCAGATTTGGCATGGCCCATGCCTCATGAGTTGGCAAATGGCCAAGCATAGCCTCAACCAGACATGCTTTTCATATGTCATTACAACTTGTCCCATGTGCAGTTAAGCTGTGCATGAGGCTGAGCTCTGAAAGTAAATACATAAATACACTTCTTTGCCTTGGTTTCATATCTGTAAAAGAAAAACTGATCACTTGAAATGTTTACATATTTCACCGGAGAACTGTGAGAAATGAACTATATTTGTAAGCATTTTTGAAGATGAAAGGGATATTATTGAAGCATGAACAGTATTCTAAAAAAGTCACTTATTTCTCGTTCTGCATTTAAAACACAGTTTTGTGGGACTCGATTTTCTTTTAAAATTACCCAGGAACCCAAAAGCACCTTAGGAGTTTTTGTAGTTTTGAGGCTCCATGAAAACCTTCTTTGGAACTGCTAGGGACAAAGCCAAAGTCCGTTAGCAAAAAAGACACCTTTGTTTATAGAAGGTTAGAGTTGTGACAAAAACTGACACAAGCCAGGAAATATAAAAGTTAATGGTGGTGCTTCATTCTAAATGTATGCTACAGGGCTCCTGGTTTTCTACAAAGTCTGGATTTTGAAGACAAAGTTGGCTTTAATTTTCAACTCTCTGGCTTTTTTCAACTCGAGTCATAGTCACACAGTTATTTAAACAAATGTCTTTGAACTTTCTTAATTTAAAGGAGTGACCCTTAGGTTAATGAATGTTGTAAAATGCGTATTGTTTGAGCAAATGGGTTGGCTCCACCTACTAACATCTCTTCTGTAAGTACCACAGACAAGCATGATGGGCGCTGTGAAGACTAAAGTCTTGCAGGGGACACCTAAGATATTTTCACTCTTGCACCATACTGGCAGTTCTCAGAGGTCAGGATTGGCCATCTTTCCTTTAATCCCCTTATTAAAAACGCCCTAAGTTAAGCTGCTTGCAAAATGGATGGTTGCCAATTTTCCATTGCTAAGAAAATAACACCCAAGTATATGAAACACAGAGGCAGGCAGCAGGTGATAAATTAAAAGCAAGTTGGGTGGATGAAGTTTTAAGCACGTCTCAGTCAAGGTAGGGAACCTCGGGAGTGCTCTCCGTAGGGAGAGGGTGAAGAGAACACAGCCTTCACCTCCACTCCCAGGCAACTGTCTCACTGAGAGATGCTTCTTCATTTACAGGTCAGTGCAGGTCTTCAATAGGATCTATCAGAGCACTTTTGTAAACGGCACATGATCTTTATAATTCTAGTAATAATGTGATTTCATAATGGCAACAATCAATTATCTTAAAAACACATGAAGCAGTGGAAACTTCTCTGTCTGAGCAGCTTTCTTAAATGTCCCTTAGACGGGCAATGAGTCTCACCAGGGGTATACAGCGGAGTCACCCATGAAATATTTTTTTAAAATACAGCTATCCTTTTTCCCCCATGGGAGATTCTGAATTAGTAGGTCTGGTGTGGGCCTGGGATGGCAATAGGTAGGTAGGTAGATAGATAGATAGATGATAGATAGATAGATAGATTTTAATTCCATAAGTGATTATGATGGGCTCCCCACTGCTTGTCCTAATGGTAAATGACTACATCACTCAACTGCCAGTAAAAATTAATTCATCGTTTCTATGTAAGTATAAGCACACAATAAAAGATATACCTCAGGCTTTATTTCAGCCAGTTTATCCCTTTGCCCTCTTATTGAACACGTATCTTCTGCCAGACGCTGCACTAGGGGATGAACTTATGAAGAAGACATAGCCCCATCCTTAGGTGCATGTGGCCTCGTCAAAGAGGCAGACACATAGAATAGCATTATAGCACACCTGACACGTGTGGGAATGGGATAAGAGAGTGTTCTGTGGGCGTAGAGAAGGGAGAACACTAATTCCATCCCGAGAAATTGCAGAAGGTTGCACAGAGAAGGGGACTCTTGAGCTGGGACTTACCCAGTGACAAGGCTTTTCAAGGTGGTGAGGGGGGATTGCGGCGATGGGGGTTCCACACGGAAGGATCAGCACGTTTAAATTACGCGTGTTTCTGGGGGGTAATGAGAAGTGCAGAGCGGTCAGACCACTGTGAGAGTGAGGGGGGTGGGGAGAAGAGGCAGGAGGTGGAGCAGGAGGGGTGGGGCGGGGTGGGGTGGATACGAGGAATGTCGATGCAGGGGTGACATCACAGGCAAAAGCAGGTTGAGGGGGCCCCTCGCAGCCTCTGATACTAGAGGCTTCGTTTGCAAAACCATTTAGAGTTTAAAACACTCTGCCACACTTTTTCAAGTGATCCTCGTTTGATTTAACATGACATAGTTAAATCAAATATTATAAAAGATGGTTTTAATGAATTTTGTTGTTTCCATTAAAAGTTCTATATTAACCCTAGTGTAAAAAGCACCATTAAAAAAAAATTATATCTTTATTGGAGTATAATTGCTTTACAATGTTGTGTTAATTTCTGCTGTATAACAAAGTGAATCAGCTATACATATACATATATCCCCACATCCCCTTCCTCTTGAGCCTCCCTCCCAGCCTCCCTATCCCACCCCTCTAGGTTGTCACAAAGCATCGAGCTGATCTCCCTGTGCTATGTGGCTGCTTCCCACCAGCTAGCTATTTTACGTTTGGTAGTGTATATATGTCCATGACACTCTCTCACTTCGTCCCAGCTTACCCTTCCCCCTCCTGGTGTCCTCAAGTCCATTCTCTACGTCTGTGTCTTTATTCCTGCCCTGCCACTAGGTTCATCAGTACTGTGTTTTTTAGATTCCATATATGTGTGCTAGCATACGGTATTTGTTTTCCTCTTTCTGATTTACTTCATTCTGTATGACAGACTGTAGGTCCATCCACCTCATTACAAACAACTCAGTTTCATTCCTTTTTATGGCTGAGTAATATTCCATTTTATGTATGTGCCACATCTTCTTTATCCATTCATCTGTCGATGGACATTTAGGTTGCTTCCATGTCCTGGCTTTTGTAAACAGTGCTGCAATGAACATTGTGGTACATGTATCTTTTTGCATTATGGTTTTCTCAGGGTATATGCCCAGGAGTGGGATTGCTGGGTCATATGGTAGTTCTATTTTTAGTTTTTTAAGGAACCTCCACACTGTTCTCCGTAGTGGATGTATCAATTTACATTCCCACCAACAGTGCAAGAGGGTTCCCTTTTCTCCACACCCTCTCCAGCATTTATTGTTTGCAGATTTTTTGATGATGGCCATTCTGACTAGTGTGAGGTGATACCTCATTGCGGTTTTGATTTGCATTTCTCTGATGATTAGTGATGTTGAGCATCTCTTCATGTGTTTGTTGGCGATCTATATGTCTACTTCAGAGAAGTGTCTATTTAGGTCTTCAGCCCATTTTTGGATTGGGTTGTTTGTTTTTTTGACACTGAGCTGCATGAGCTGCTTGTATATTTTGGAGATTAATCCTTTGTCAGTTGCTTCATTCACAAATATTTTCTCCCATTCTGAGGGTTGTAAAAGCACCATTTATTAACCAAAATACCCAGAAAAACAAATTATCAAATCCTCTCCATGCTTGAATATTTAAGGTTACGGTCAGTTCAAAACGATCTGAAACTCATTCTGGTGTGTGTGTGTGTGTGTGTGTTTGGGGGGGCACGTATCAGATGGAACAGGATCTACCTCTCTATCACTAAAAAGAAGGATGCCTGTGGTGAGTCACATGATACAGCAAATATAGTATCGGTGTCTAATAGTGGCTCTGACCCAACCACTCAGCACAGATACAGTCAGTGATGATTAAATCATAGCGGTGTTCTTTGGGGTCTAATAATGTAACTTTTCTATTAGGTAAAACTTGACAAGGGATGTTTAACATCTCTTATTAGTTAAAACTTACATGTGAAGTCTCACCAGAGAACATTTTGGCAGCTATGGTGAATCGTTACTCAATATTTAATTTGCTTGAGAGACGCTGGAGGAGGAAACACACTTCCTGATTAAGAAGTAGGTGACTAAGTCTCTCCATACCGCCTTCTTAATCAGGTCCACATACTCCAAAAGGATGGATTACAGAAAGCCTGGGTCCAACCTACTGTGTTCCTATCCTGGTGTGTCGTCCAGAAGCAGTCTTTTGCCTCTGCCCTTTTCTTTCAGCTGTTTCCTTGGAGGTCTCTTCACCCTGCCAGCCTCACATTTGACCCGGAAGCAGATAATTCACAAACACAAATCCTCAGCTAGACTGGCCTATTCATTGTAGGAGGAAAGAGGGAGATGAGGAAGAAGAAAGAGGGGGAGGGGGAGAGGGAGAGGAAGGGGGTGAGGAGCGGTTGCTTACTTCTGCAAGGTAGGTATTTCTAGCTGTCTGTAACAGTAGTTCTCATCCTGGTTGCCCATTAAAATACCCTCGGGAGCTTTTAAACCAACACCAATGTCCTGACCGCACTCCAGGGATGCTGATCTAATTTGTCCAGGGTGGGGTCCAGAGATTGGTATATTTTAAAAGCTCTCCAAGTGGTTCTACTGGACGGCCAGAGTTGAGAACTATTACTCTAACTCTTTGGAGGACACAGCAGATGTCTATGATGTGTCAACTGCCCTCAAGATGCTTAAAGAATGGCAAGAAAAAGATGAAGTGGGGGGGTAATCTCAGATAGACTATCGTGAAGTACAAAGCTGCACGGTGAGTTCTGTTAGTGCCCTGAGGAAAGGCAGGGCTTCAAGACCAGTTGGGAAAATCTCCTGAAGGTGGGATGTGTGCTGAGCCTCGAAACAGAGCTGGGTTTTCGTCAAGTTCTCTCTCCCCTCCCGCACTGTCACACCCCAATCTAGAGTCTGCTAAATGGATTTCATTCTAAGGGGCTTCCATTCTTGCCTCTCTCCCATCTGTTCTTCCCATGGTTATGCCTTGAAATCATCAGTCCTGTCACGCCACAACTCCGCCCAAAACCTATGGGTAGAATAAAAGCCAAGCCACAGGCTTTTCCTGATTGGCCTGAGGCCCCTTCATGAAGTTCACAGCACTCATCCCAACCCAAGTATTTTATCTATTCATTATTAACTTCTGCTTTCTCTGCTAGAATGAATTTTCATTATGACAAGCTCTGTCTCATTCACTTGTACCCACACTGACTAGCACAGGGCCTGGTACAGAATGAGTGACCAGGATGTATGGAAGAAAGAGTGACTGAATGGTGAGGAGGAAAGGCCATTCCAGGTGGGAAGAATAGGAAGAGCAAGGGTAAGAAAGGGAGACACGCATGCGTGTTTGTGTGCATAGAACAGAGAGTAGGACAGCTTGGCGGAAGTAGAGGCTGCCTGGGAAATAACTGACAATAAGCACGTCCTGTACGGTCAGGTCCACATAGCAACAGATGTCAACATTTGAACTTCACACCTGTAAAGGTGTAAAAACTGCCCCAGGACTGAATGATCCAGGACTAGGAAAGGAAATCATGTTTCTAAAGCCCGAAAAGTAATGAGGCATAATTTTAGTTACTGTACATAATTAGAAGATTAAATATTTGGAAACAATTGGTTTATGTGAGTAAATTCAAACTGTAATTTTGGGGGAATAGATAGCTGGATGTTAGGGAATTATCTTCTAATAAAGAACTATTCAGAGCTACTTATCAAAATAATTGCAGATACTTTATATCAAACAGTAGGAAAACCTGCTAACCTCTCTTTGAAACTATGGCTTCTCTTGACATATGTATCAAAATTTAAATAAAAGAGAGTATTATCTCATAGCATGTTCTTCAAATCTTGTAGTGGTTCACAGGGTAGTATAGAGTTTGAAAAGAAGTAATGTGAAATGTAAGCGTTACTGATGAAAGACCTTGCTGTGCACAGGTGTTGTAAAAAGAGACATAGCCACCACTATTCTGTGACCTTCCCTCTAACCACGATCTCTCTGAAAGAAAATGAAAGGGTCAAATTCTCCCATAGTCCAGAATAATGTCTCTGCACTTTATTTAAATATCATTTTAAAATTCTTTTGTGCCTCTTTTCATAATTTCTATTAATGATCTTAATATTATCATATCCTTCAAGTGAAAATTTTGAATACTCTTTTTATAGTGGTAATAAATTTTACAGGTGGACTCTATCAAAAAGCATTCTACTTTACAAATTGTCATAAATGTATGAATGTTTATGAAAAAACACAACTATCTTTTTTCTTACCATGTACTGACTTCTATCTAATAGAGCATTTAGATATAAGATCGTCTTTGACCTTGATACTTAAAAAAGAATTTCCTTTTGGAAAAATTGCTCTGAACTAATTAAATGACATTCGATTTAATTTTTAAATATTTATTATATGCTTACTGCGTTCCAGGCACTGTACTCGATGCTATGGAAGATACAAAGATGAAGAATTCCCACTCTCAAAGCAAGATGACAACATGAAAAATGCTGGGTTGAATTTTGCTATTGTCAAAAAGAGTTGGACTCAGGTTTACAAATCACTACTTATTAGTGAGCTCTTACTTAGCTTCAGTTTCCTCACGTGTAACTTGGAAAACAACATTTACCTACAGATTGATTGCAAGGTTAACGATGTAACCTATATAAAATACTGAAGTTGGTGCCTAGAACATAACACGCATTCAAAAAAAGTAAGCTCCCTTCCTTTTAAGACATTTAACATTCAAATAGGATTTGCCTTTGTTATATATGTTCTTGATGCCTGACCTACAAAATAGAACTTTGAAATTAACTTTTTAATGCATAAAATCTCTTCTTATCAATTTTTAATAATTCATGTGACATGTTAGTTTGGATAAATAAAATCTGCACATTGTTCCTAATCTCACAGATGTAATTGAATCCCACTCATTTCCAGTTCAGGTTTGAGTCCTAGCTCCCTTTCCTTCTTTATTTCATCTGATGGTGATGCTAATGAGCAGAGAAGTGCCCCAAAGCCTAGAAACAAGGAACAAGAAGAGAAATCCTGGACAGAGCTGACACAAATATTTAGTCTCTAAAGAAACAAGCATTGATATTTACACAAGTGAATAGTCTGTTACTTCCCCCAGATGGCTTCTAAATTAGGAAACAGGAAGTTGAGAAGAATTCAGGAGAGAAAGAGTAAGGTGAAAATGGAAAGCATAAATGAGAATGAAGGGCTTTTAACAGTGACCCCCAAATTTGAGTTATATACTTTGTAACTAGGCATCCCCAGGAGAGCCTGTAGTTAACACAACTGGGAAACGGCTGCCTTCTGTATTCCATCTTGGGAACTCACAATAAATATTAGCACAGGCTAGGATTTACATGCTAATTCCATTAGCATGTTTAGAAACCTGTTTAACACTGTTAAACTCAGCAATTCCCAGAATTGCCTGAACACTAATTCTGTGTGTTTGCGTGCGTGCCTGTGCACAGGAAAGGGAAGGGGTGGAACTTAATGAATATCCTGTGAAATTAATACGCAATGGCATATAATTTAGAAAATGGGTAGATTATTGATTTCCCTCCTCTGCCACCAAAGTGTATTCTTGCTGGTTCTTTACGTCTTTTCCTCACCCAAGAAAGCCATTTGACAAGAATTTCTATTTTATCTTACAGATACAGAAATATCACAATTCGTTTTGCCTTTGGAAAGAGGAGTGGTTGCAAAGGAAAAAAATTCTCAGCACTAATCCCAGTGATCTGAAAAATAAAAAACCAAATCAAAACCCAAAACAAAACCCGTAACTTTGTTTTAGAAATAAAGATGTCGTGCTGTTTCTGCCAGGACACTCTTAAGCCAAGTCCTCCAGTTCATTCTCAGGAGGCCAAAGTTATTGCACAATTAGAGTAAAAACTACTAAGAAAATTTAGTGCCACTTTTAGAGTACTTTCATGTTTTAACACCTATTAAACCTATTTTTCCTTTTGGCATTTTTGTTTTAAAGGACAGTGATTTCTATAATAATATTGGCATTCTGAAAACAGATGTTCCAAAAAGCAGATTACTTATCGTATTTTAATCTCTCCCTTAGAAATATATCTTTATATGAATCCTGGGTGCTCTTAGAAATACTTATTTGATAAACTATGACCTGCTACAATAGCACAATAAACTTCACAGTAAATTCAAAGGAGAATGCTGTAATTATTTGTTTTATAGCTAATAAAATGTTCAATAATAACTATTTTTTACAATAAGCAGCATTTCAGAGAATAAGAATGAATTTCTTTTTTAGTTAAAAAGGAAATCTGTTCTAAATTTTTATTTAGTTCCCCTACATCAAGATTGATAATCCCCCTCTCAAAGGATCCACACACACGTACATATATAAAGTATATATTATATACATACACAAATATATGCGTATATATTATGTATGTATGTGTATATACCGTTATATTTCTAAAAAGTATCATGGTTAACAAAATTATAGATACTAAGACAAGATATCATGAAAGTAGGAGATTAGAGGGAAAAAATTTAAATTGCACCAGATATAGTTTTCAAACAGTCAAATGTCCTAGAGAGCATTCTTTTTAAAAACAAATTAATTCACATAAACTATCTGCTCCATTAGGTAACCATTCTCCTGAATCACCTTCTTCAGTCATTCAGGAACTTTGCTATATGGCAGCCTGAGCTGTGAAGGTAAAATTCTCCTACGAAAGTTTTGAACCAGTTTTAAACGAAATGTCTTTGTGCTTACATTTTCTTATATAACAGCCTGGCCTTTACCCAAATGATTTCAGTGTTTAGGTGCATGTTTCTCGGGGCCTGGTCTTATCTCCATCTGAGTTGAAAAAATTTTCATTTCAAGAAGCATTTGAAAGTCTCCTTTTTCTCCACTACACCATAGGATCTCTCACAGGCTGGGGGGAGAAAGGGCAGGGAAGCATTAGCTGCTGTTGGGTTTACCAGGCTGAATAAAACAAAGCATATGTAAAATAGAAAAGATTTTAAATTGGTGGTAAAAAACAAGCAAACAAATAATCCTGCATTATCTCAAATCCATGGTTAGTAAGGAATTGTGTGTGTGTGTGTGTGTGTGTGTGTACACCTTTTACTGGATTAAAAAGTCATCAGTAAACAGCTACTACAGCTAGTGGGTCACACAAAGATGTTTCAAACCCAACAGTTCCAAAATGGAACTCATTATTTTTCCCTTAAAACTCCTCTTGTGTTCCACAGTGCAGGACTATTGTCTTAGAGTCTCAAACTAGAAACCTCAAAGGTCTGCTTTGACTGGTCTAGCTCCCCCTGCCTCCTTATCCACGCCTCATGCTCTACAGATCCGTATCCAAGGCATCCCTCAGTCCCACCCCCATTGCACCTCCCACATCGATTTCCAGTTACACTCTTGGGACAGCCACATGACTGACCTCCTCTGCTACCTTTCCACACCATCACTGCTCTGCTAGCGCCGCCCTGCTAGAGCATATTATTTGTTCATAAAGCAGTCCTGCTTCAGTTTTCCGATGGTTCTTTCACCAGCCAACATGCATTCAGTATTACCATTGTAACCAAAGCTTTACAGGTATTATCTTTTTTGTTTTTTGGCTGCGTTGGGTCTTCGTTGCTGTGCCTGGGCTTTCTCTAGTTGTGGCGAGCGGGGGCCACTCTTCGTTGCGGTGCGCGGGCTTCTCGTTGCGGTGGCTTCTCTTGTTGCGGAGCATGGGCTCTAGGCACGCGGGCTTCAGTAGTTGTGGCATGAGGGCTTCAGTAGTTGTGGCTCACAGGCTCTAGAGCGCAGGCTCAGTAGTTGTGGCGCATGGGCTGAGTTGCTCCGCAGCATGTGGGCTCTTCCCGGACCAGGGATCAAACTCGTGTCCCCTGCACTGGCAGGCGGATTCTCAACCACTGCGCCACCAGGGAGGTCCTACAGGTATTATCTTATTTTCTCTTCATGACAATCCTATGAGATGGGTACGATTATTATTGGCACTTACAGATGAGAAAATAAATGGATACAGAATTTATATAGCTTGTTCACGGTCATTGGGATGGCAGATGGCAGAACCAATGTTCATCTTAGAGTACCAGATGCTCTTGACCGCTCCATTATAAACCTTTCTTCAATCTGGTTCCCAAGTAACACTCCAGTCTCTTTTGCAAGGAGCTCATAGACTGTGAACTTCTCACATTCAGTAATTGTACATCAAGGGTCAAAAGCCCTTAAGCCACTGGATAGAATGTAAGCTGAGGGCTCAGGGCTCTCAGAGCCACCTGCCCTCCAACTGAGTGTGTCTCTTATGACCCACATGGGAACAGAAACATCTTGATCCCAAGTAAGGAAAAATTAGCTCAACACATGCTACAGAACTTCTTATAATACTCTACCCCTATAAAATATGGAATCACATTTCAAAACATTGCTTTTCAGAGATTAATCACACACTACTAATCAACTTTGCTTCAGCATGTCTCTCAGCTTTCATAAGAACCACTTGTTGAAGGCCAAGTAGAGAAGTAGCAAAGGGACACAAGTGCGGGGACAGAGTAATGTGGATGGCAGATGTGTTCACAGACTTGTTTTTCTAAAGGACCATCCATCTGAGTTGTTATGGAACTTATAAGAAGAGATAGTCGTATAAAAAAAAAAGAAGACAAGGTTAGATATTGCTTAGACTGCCCTGACATATTCTACATACACTATTTGATAAATATTTTATTGTTATTCCAGAAAAAGCTTTTAAAGGAATACATAAGCCAGCAATTATGGGAAAGAGATGTGTCCGTCTCAGAGACAGTAGGAATGTCAGCTCTTTGCTGCTGAGGAGAGGGTGGACAGACTCACACCGGCACACTTGCTGAAATGTCCACGTAGACATCGAAAGAGCCAGAATACCAGGCAGTCATCCTTCCTTATTTGTTAATAACAGAAAACACACACAAATATCTCTGATGCAGCCTCTGTGTGATCTGAATAAATCAGAGGCACTCAGCTTATGTGTAGCCATTGTTGCATTTCTTTTCTAACAATTATCCAAACTCCAACACAGAAAACCCTGCTGGAAGAAGGCCTGGCTCCTTGCAACTGATGGTCCAATCATTAGGACTGGTGCTCAGCTCTTAACTGCTGGCCTCTGTTATCAGGGCTTAAACCCATTTCTGATTCAAAAAGTTTAGGCAGATATTCAACATCATTATCTTGTTTTAATTAAACTGGAGAAGTTGCAGTACTCCAAGTTAACTGGGTGTTTTGGTATAATGTTAAATGTTTTTTGAGGGGTTTTTTTGGGGGCCACTTATCAGTACTATCTTAAATGCCTTCCTTATAGTCAATACAATTTATTGAAACTGTGTGTGTGTGTGTGCGCGCGTATGTGTGTGAGTGAGAGAGAGATGCATGTTTACATTGCCTTGCTATAAGACATGCTGCTTACATCAAGAAATTACCATGAAAAGTGATCACTGACAGCCAATTAACCATTATAAGAAAGATGTTATTTCTGAAATAGTCAAAAAATGTCTTTTAAAAGCCTGTTATTCCACTCATAGGTATACACACCTATATTTGGGATTCCACCTAAAATCTGAACTGATATAGAAATTGCTGCTTTAAAAGCCACTTGACACAGTGCATAAATATTCCTAAACGTGTCAGGAGCAGAGGTATTTTATTAATGGCATTTAAAAGCATAAACAAATATAAAATTGTGAAAACACTTATCCCCCTAAGCTATAGTTGACCAAAAAGTAAATCATAACCCTTAGCATTTTTTAAACCTACAAAAAGGCTGCTACAGTAGTTTCTTTCTTTTTCTTAAATGACCTTTAAATAAATATATGGGTCAGTTAAGAAAGGCATTTGCTTGAATTAAAGTTATAGTTCTGCCAGGACATCAGTATAATTAATTGTGGGTGGCAGGAGTTTTAAATGAGGCTAAAATAGGGATTCCAGTTTATTTATTTATTTTTTACTCACTCTACTGCTGTAATTAGAGAAGCTTTGGGCTGATCTTGAAATTGTGCCTTGTCATGGAATATCATACCTACATGCTTATATGATAAGCCCTATGGCATATTTTTTTAATGATCAAGATGGGGGGGGGTGGATAATGCGTACGAATCAGCCCAGCCTCTTCCTTCCTACTACTACTATGCATACACACACACACACACACACACACACACACCCTAATATGTGTTTCTTTCACAACTCTCAATGTTCATCCCTAATAATGTACTGTTCCAATTTATTTCAATGCTTTCAATGTCAAATACAAAATTATTTTAGTCACAGAGTTTTACTCCTGGTAAGCGATTTCACAGAAGAACTCAAAATACTCTGCCTTCAAAATCTCTGCTTGCCTGCTCTACCTGCACCAAGGACTGAAACAGCTACATTTCATAAATAAACATGTTTTACTAAAAATGGGTGGTCTCATTGTGTAGAATGTGTTTTAAATGATGTATCCTCTTAGCAGATCTGACCGTGTATCAGGCGCTGTAGGGCATCTCTGTAAAACTGAGAGCAGCTGAGTAACTGAGCTAATGCCTTTCAGGAGGCAGAGAATCCATAACACATTCGGGAGAATTCTGCATTTAGTGTCAATAACACTGAAATGGGGAATAATCCCAGAGTGCGTATCTTCTAAAAGTTCAACACAGCAAAGAAAAAAGAAAAAGTTCTGCATGAGAAGTAATTTTATGCTAATCATGTGATTGGCATTAGAATACTTCCATAGCCATGTATGTCTAGCTGTCAAGTAAAGGTATTAAAAACAAATACATTATGAAAAGGTACATGATTGGCCACTAATGTCTGTGCTCTGAAATTAAAATATCAGAGGATACTGAGACATTTCCTACATTGCATCTAACATGAAGACTAAGCATCAGACGCAAGAATTCTTCTGCTATTACACTCTGCATACTGTAATGTTGAAAAAACATTTTTGTTCAGCTCATTAACACCATCTACCCTTTGCTCCCCCGCCCTTAGTAATAGTTTTATCATCAACTATATGCCTTTTTCACCCACTGTTCTGAGCACAAAAGGATCATCAGCACACATCCTGCAGCCGAAATAACAGTGCAGTCTTCCAAGAGGTGAATGTGGAATTACAATCTGCGTTCCCAATTCCCGAACTTGAAAGCAAACACTGATCGCCTTGTGGACAATGCAGCAGGGTTAAACACATTCCATAGTTCCCGGTCCTGAACATTTAAGTGCAGAATAAGACCAACAAATAGGCAAACCTTCTGCAGCAAAGGGTGCAGACTGCAAACGAGCCCAGAGGCCATGAAGAATTACATGCTTGCTTTACATACCGGCATTGTCCATGTCTCAGGAGTGGCGAGGCGAGTTCTGGAGCCTGGCAGCTGGGAAGCCCTGGCTCTTCTCCTGGCTAATGAAGCACCCTGCCCTTCTGCTGATTATCAGTCCTTGCTGGCACACAGAGCATACTTCATGCACTGTTTGCAGGAGACACCGCCAGGAAATTTATATCTCCAAGGATGACATACAGCCATTAGCTCCATTACAGGCTGATTAAGAGAGACTGAGCCTATCAAGTGGATACTTGAATCCACTGGGGTTTTCACCTCTGTTCCAAGCAAAGGAGAAAAAAAAAAAATCACTGCAACGTTGAGTGTATTGCACATTTCCGAAAAGCAGTGCACATGTTATGCAGAACACGTGCTTTTCCAAAAGATGACAGAGCAAACATGAGCAGGAAGAGGCACAGATAATTTAAAAGGTAAAAACAAATTTTTAAAAATACGATAAATTATCCTTTTGGGGGGACTAATCTAAACATGGTCCAGCCTCTATCACTGACATCACTGGATGACTGGGCAACTTTTCAATTCAGAATTTTAAAGTTTATTTTTGGTTATTGTTGTTGTTGTTGAGAGTGGGCAAGGAAGAGCAGATCAAACGTTCTAAAATAAAGGCTATCTTTAATATTTCTGCTCTAATTAATGCTAACAAGGTGAGTATTCTCATTCCATTTTGGTTATGTTTTCATCATGACTGGCGTTCCTATTTCTGGTCAGATTTTCTGCCCACCTATGCTAACACAGAAATTCAAAGGGATTTCACTAAATGTCACTAATAACACAAGAAATAATTGTCAAAAGATGTCAGGGGACCCTATAGTATGTTACAATCCGTAGCCATCTGAGTGACAGAAATTTGAGGATCAAGAGAAATGTATTTACTAACAGAAGAAAGTCCATTTCACCACTTTTCTTTAATTTGGCTATGTAAAGATGACCCTCAAAGACACCTGAGACAGCTTCCGGGGTCAGAGCATAAGAATGGGCAGAGTACTGAAGCAATCATGGGCTGTGCCCTGACGCTGTTAATGACATTAGACTCTGGGGACAACACAACTCTGTTTACTGCATTTTCTCAGATATAGAAAAAAAAATACAATGGCCTCATTTGACCTATGATACAATGAATCCACAGTACATAAGTGCTCTACAGGTTTTTTTATTTTGACAAGTTTTTAAAACACAGTTCTGGTGTTATCAAACCCCCAGCATTGTTAAATTTTAAAAAGCAATTCATTTATTTAGTATCTCTTTATGCCATTGGAATTCCTAGTGACAAACAACTTGCAAATTATAGTCTAGTCTTCTATTTCAACAGCTTCTAAGTATTTTTGGTTTTGATGTCACCAAATTTTCCTATAGATTTGAGGTTCCTGTATTGCTTAGGCAAATTACTTCATTTGTGATATAACATATATTTTCCTTAAAGAAAAGTTGCATTTCTTGGTGATTTTGCCCTGAGATTTTTACCCCCATTATTTTAATTCTGTCACACAAATGTGAGGATATATTCAGAAAAACATTCTTCATATGTTTTTGAAAATTACTTTGATCCCCTAAGACTCAGATCACTGTGGCTTCCATAACTCATCTACTTGCCCTGATTAAGACTGCCAACTACCCAGAATGAGTGTCATCTGTAGAAAATCTAGGGCAAACTGACAATTAAAAAAAAGAAGAGGAGTTAGGGAAATACAAAAGCTAAATGAGAGAGAAGAAATATCATGAAGCCTGAGATTTTGATAAGGAAGAGCTAAGAAGTGTCATCTATTGGCCATGCATACTGACTAATATGATTATAATTTATATTATCTTTGCACACAGTTCAAAATGTGACTCGATTATTTTTATTAATACAATCAGTCCCCAAAGTACACATGGATTGTGTTCTAAAAGTTTGTTTTAGAAACAGACTCACAGACGTAGAAAACAAGCTTACGGTTACCAAAGGGGAAAGGTGGGATGCGGGACGAATTAGGAGTCTGGGATTAACATATACAAACTACTATATATAAAATAGATAGGGACTTCCCTGGCGCAATGGTTAAGAATCCTCCTGCCAATGCAGGGGACATGGGTTCGAGCCCTGGTCCGGGAAGATCCCACATGCCACAGAGCAACTAAGCCCGTGAGCCACAACTACTGAGCCTCTGATCTAGAGCCCGCAAGCCACAACTACTGAGCCCGCGTGCCACAACTACTGAAGCCCGCGCGCCTAGAGCTCATGCTCTGCAACAAGAGAAGTTACCACAATGAGAAGCCCACGCACCACAGCAAAGAGTAGCCCCTGCTCACAGCAATTAGAGAAAAGCCCACATGCAGGAACGAAGACCCAACACAGCCAAAAATTAATTAATTAATTAATTTTTTTAAAAAAGATAACCAACAAGGACCTACTGTATAGCACAGGGAACTCTACTCAATGTTTTGTAATAACCTATTGGCAATAACCTATATGGAAAAGAATCTGAAAAAGAATATATATATGTGTGTCTGTGTGTGTGTGTGTGTATATAAAATCACTTTGCTGTACACATGAAACTAACACAGCATTGTAAATCAACTATACTTCATTGAAAAATAAATGCATTTTTTAAAAAGTTTGTTTTGTTGATTATTTGAAAAACACTTTTTCTCATAAACACTGATTAGGTTCCAAGCACAGGACATTAAATGTCGTTTAACTCATGATGTGATTTATATAAGATCCACACTCTTTTATACACAATGATAAAATCCAGAAAGTTCTAAAAATCTTAATTTTTTTAGAGTTTGGCTCCAAAATGCATTTGGTGTCACAACAAACTTGAAGTGATATGAGGATATTTAAAATCTTCACTTATCTCATTTAGAGTGAATAACATATTTTGCTTCAGAAATTTTAATGTTACTGGTATGGGAATCGATTGTCCAGACCCTGCTGGGACTGATATGTAATATATAGTATATGCATTATGTTACCTTTTTAAAATGCAAAAATTCTGAATTTAGAAATGCACCCGATTCCAAGGGTTTCAGATGAGGGACTAAGGTCCTTCACTACATTTTTGCAATTTAAAAATAGTAGGAAATAATCCTTTCTACTATTTTACTTCAGGATCATACTCCTTATTTAGGAACTCACAATCTCCCTCCCTCACCTGCTAAGTTCAGGTACTGATGTTCGAACTACTGATGTTGTAAGAGATAAACAAGGGATAGGCAACGTAGAAAGGTGTCAAGAAATAATGAAACTAACGTTGAGGGTCTATTAAGAATCAGGCCATTTAAAAACTGCACAAATTGCCAAGGACACATCTGCTTCAGGCCTCCCTACTTGCCACCAACACCATCACTGTTCCGACCCAGCATCAGAAGAAGCCAGCATAACAATGGAAAAGCATGGTGAGTGGAACATTTTCCTCAAGCTCCAGGGAGAACCCACTCCCTCCACTGATTCAATTCAGGCCCACAAATAATATGCTCTAGGTGGGGAATGCCTGAATACAAAGCAGACCCTTTCTAATGGTTCCAGAGATGCTGTATGGCATAGTAGCAGCATCAATAAGCCTAATGCTGTACATCAGGTTTTAAAATAGATTTAGTTCCTGTTTTTATTAACCTTCCCATATCTATATTCCTCAACTTTCTTATAATCAGACTAATTTGTTTGAGGCCAGTGGTAATTTGGAGTACCTGCATCCAAAATACCCGCCGTGCTAGCCCACCTGCAGAAAGAAGGCTACAACCTATCACTGGCCGGGTTTTCTAAGAACTGTTTGCCTGAGGTTGGTTGTAAGGTGTTCATGACTCCAGGCCTGGCCAGCTGAGGTAGCAACTGCAAGGCGACCAGTGGCGTCCAGCACCTTCAAATGTATTGCCAAGCACCTAGTGATCACCTGGCTAGTATCATATCTTTGTCAAAAACAAAAACAAACAAACAAAAACCTCTATTAGCAACTCTCCCTCTCAGTTTCAAAGAAGAAGAGGATGTCTTAGCTTCCTAGAAAAGTTCTGCTTATTTCACATTATTTCTCCCCCCTCCCCCAGTTTTATTGAGATATAATTGACATGACACTGTATAAGTTTAAGACGTACAGCATAATGACCTACATATATTGCGAAAGGATTATCACAATAAGTTTAATTAACATCCATCATCTCATATAGATACAAAAGAAAAAAATGTTTTTTCCCTTGTGATAAAAACTTGTGATCTACTCTCTTACAACTTTCAAATGCACCACACAGCAATGTTAACTATAGTCACCAGGTTGTACTTTACCTTCCAGTAATTGTTTCTCTTATAACTGGAAGTCTGTACCTTTCACCTTATTTCTCACCTTTCCTAGGAGATGCTTTCATGTGTTGGGGACACAGGGAAGAACTGGCGGCAACCATGCTCTACTTTTCTGACTGGCATCCCAGCCCAGGTGGACCAAGAGCAGCTCAAATGGAGGCTGTGGAAAGCTAGAGGCAGAAAGGCTTTTCCAAGAGCTGGAGCAACTCCAGAACCATAAGCTACAGATACCATGGTTTGGCTTTCAGGGACCAATTGGGATCCTTCGCTGCCAAGTTAGACTCTGTTCCTTAGAATGGAAGAATCAGAGAATGAATCACCCATGTCGTTATGTTGCTTGTCCCAGCAGATCTCTGGGACACCCTGATCAGTCTGTCATTTCTTGATTCATCCAAAGAAATAAAGAAGTGCCGAAATATTGACTACCAATTTAGGAGGTCGTCAAGCTTGCTCCTGGTCCCTACCGGAAATCTGTTCTGAAAAGATTTCGGCCACTGCTTTGACAAGAACAGATAGTTTTGATGTGTAAAGTGCTTGGATTTATAACTCTCCTAAGTATTAAACCCAGTCCCTGAACTACTACTACAAAAAAAAAAAATTTACAGGATGAACTTCTGCAACAGATAGTATTTCCAGGAAGATCTGGGCAGAAAAACACTAGACATTTACCTCATGTTATATTATCTGGATTTTAGGACAATATTTACTTCATATCCATATGTTTTGGATTATCCCTAACCATTCTCCTTTTGAGATTTCTCTTCTATCGTAAGGTGGGGCTGTGGGGAGGGGTCTCCTGAATTACTTGTTAACATTTGCTTCTCTTTCCTTATACATGATCCTTAGATTATGACTTCTATTCACACAGACTTAGATACCATCTTAATGCAGAGGCCATGAAACTTTTCAGCAAATTCAGAACTTCAGCTGGCATCTAGACCTTAATGAAGCTATAGCCATCAGACAGTCTTCTGACATGTTTGGACTTCTGGTCCAGAATACCACCCTTCTCCTCCAAAGACACAGCAATGCGATATAAAATATTAAATAGGTAAATCACAGCTGGGCTTGAAAAGCTAGATAACCATTTCCATGAATTAGAAAGGAATGGAAAGCTCAAAGCACTGACTGAGCTTCCACTGAGCCCTGCTGTGCTCAAGGGGCAAAAGTAGAGGCTGGAGGCCAGGTGCCTGGTTCCTGTGTGGTGATGGATTTAAAAGAGCTCCACTTAAGAAAGGAGGGGGCTTCCCTGGTGGCGCAGTGGTTAAGAATCCGCCTGCCAATGCAGGGGACACAGGTTCAAGCCCTGGCCCGGGCAGATCCCACATGCTGCGGAGCAACTAAGCCCATGCGCCACAACTACTGAAGCCCGCGCACCATGCTCTGCAATAAGAGAAGCCACTGCAATGAGAAGCCCGCGCACCGCAACGAAGACCCAACGCAGCCAAAAATAAAAAATAAATAAAATAAATGTATTTAAAAAAAAAAAAAAGAAAGGAGGGGTCAGAGTCAGGCTCTCCTTGAATGGGGCTCCTCGACTCAAGAAAGGAAGTTGAAAAAAATGGCCGTTGACTTACTTCCAGAAGCCAAGACTTTATAAAGCCTAGGTGGACGGAGGGAAGATAAACCCTCACAACCAAGGACAAAATAAGCTTCGTGCTGTCTCCCTCAATACAAGATCTGCGATACCCCCTCAAAATAGAGCAGGACACCCAAAAGTCATTAGAAGACCTGACTCTAGACTGGAGGACCAGAAGGACGAGGTGGAGGCAACTTCAAACCATAAAACTATTAGAGAGGAAGAGAGTCAAGACCAAACCCAATGAGGCAAACAGTAAAAAAAAAAAAAAAATGACCTTCCACTCAAAATGAACGCATAAGCTGAATTCCCAAATTGTTTGCTAATATTTTAAAAAGCAAGTAAATAAAATACCCCATAGAACATGATTTCAATATTGATGATATCAAGGTTATGGAAGTCTCATAAAGATTTTTTAATAACTATGTTTATCAAAGAGATAAGTGAAGGCATGACATCTATCAAAAACAAATAGGAAAAGAAAATAGGTGGCTATGAGAGAAGAATAGATGGATATGGAAAATAACTTACAGGAAATCTGGGCAATGAAAGAGAGTCATGACATTTAGACCAGCACAGACTTCTGATCAGCAGCCACAGATGCCAGCAGACAAGAGGCTGAAAGAAAATAAATGTCGACCTTGAACTGTATACCCAGCTCTACTACCGTTCACGAGCAAAACATTGACATGTTCATAGATACAGATACGGAGACTAAAAATTGGTAAAGGATGCAATTTAGTAAGATGAAAAGTCAACCCAGAGAGAAGGCACGGGATAAAAAACAATGATGAGTAAGAAGCTAATAAGATGTAGTTGTATATTTAAATACCTATTGATTAGGAAACAATTATTTTATAATTCACAAAAACGTCTGCAAAAAGAGGTCAAACAGGGTAAACCTAACAAAATAAGGGGAGATGTTCAATGAGAACTTAAAGTGTGAAAGGAAAATAGAAACACTGAATAACTTTAGATTTAAATTTTAGATTGGTAGATAAATTTATAGTAATATATGTTTTGTAAAAATTAAGAACAACCGCTAAAAGAATAGAAATAATTTGGTTACTTAGATCCCACATGATCTCTAAAATCACCTGAATTGCATACCAAGAAGGTACAAAGTGATCCACTGTTTTGAGGGAAGAAAATACTAGAATGTCTATTAACATTTCTTTTTGTATAAAAGATAAACTATTAAGCTATAATAATATTTAACATACAGGTTTCCTTGGCACCTTCACTTTTCTATATGTCAGACTTGAAACATACTGTAAATAGTTCCATATCATAAAGTTGACCCAAATTAGGAAACCAAATTCTTAATTTGGTTTTAAAAGCTTCCAAATGAAGAATTTCAGTGGATTTTCAACTCGTTTGCTAAAATACAAAAGTGCAACACACATTGATTAGTTTTTAAGAACAACCAGTGACAACAGGGGAGAAAGCCATTTACTAGCTGAATTTCAACCAAGAGTTCTGCATGAAAAGTTGATGGGATTGAATTATGATTTAGCAAGTTCAGTCAATGATGCAATTTTTCAACTCGGATATGTTTTTCAACTCTGACTGCCATTAAAACCAGGTATCACAATAAACTCATTGAGAATCGAACAGTGGACTTGCTATTTCTTGAAACATTAAACCAAGATTTAAAAAAACAATGATGCATACTCAGTCATTGCCTTCATTAAAAAATTAATAATTTTTGTGCATAGGACTTTTGTCCTATTAATATAATAAACTTTTATTGTTTTGAAATATTGTTTATTTCACCTTGATCCTGGCTTTAAAGTGTTTTGTTTTTATGCTACATAATATACATGACCTATTAATACAGTAGTCAACGTATATAACTTCTCAGTTAGTAAGTACACATATTGAGAAAACATGCTAATTTTTTCTGATTAGATTACTGTAGTACCCTGCTTGCCAGGCATCTGCAGCACAAACTCCTTCCATGCAAATTCTGTTCGTTCTTCCTAATTCTCCTCTGTGTTTGTCTTTTGGGGCTTTTGTTGTTGTTGTTGATGTCCTGCTGCTGTTACCATGGAAGAAGTGTGTATATCCTTCTCTCTCTACTGAACTCCCAGACACATTTACTCTCCTATCAATCACTAGATCACTTTCTTTCCTTCATTCAAGGAATTACATCCTTCTCACCTTGTCTATAAAACTTTCCCCAACAACCTAGAGGCACATGAAACTTCTAGTACTCTACTTTTGCTAATCACCATACAAAATACAATTACTATTTGGCTTGTTCATACTAACATTTTACTTAATTCATTGTAAGTAAAGGTATTGAATATAGTTCCATGTGCTATACAGTAGGTCCTTGTAGTTTATCTATTTTATATATAGTGGTGTGTATCAATTAATCCCGTCCTCCTAATTTATCCCTCCTCCTCCCCTTTCACCTTTGGTAACCATAAGTTTGTTGCCTGTGAATAATTTCTTTTAAGCCTGCACGTTTCTCTCTCAATTTGACTAATAAAATGTTTAAAGCTAATCTTTTGTGCCTTGCCAAAAAAGAAATCTCTTGGTCTTCAACAATACTCAATAGTATTGATATGAAAATAAACTTGGTAGAATTTCTGCCTGTAAAGAGACATATGAGCCTCTTTCTAAATTCCAGGAGAGAGCTGCATTTAAAAATTATTTCTGAAGGGAGACTAAATTATAAATCTATAACTTAAAGCAGAATGATATAGGCTGACCATTATCCAGTTCAATTTATTTATCACTTCAAGGATTTTTAAAAATAGTTTTCAGAAACTTTCCATCTACTTTATTACGGCCAATTCTCAAAAAAATTATTGAGTCGGCAGCAATACAACCAGGTCACTGGTAAACAGAGGAAGGGCCATGTGTGATTCGGTACTGAGTACCTGGCAAACGACAGCTCCTGACTCTATCCATCAGCCAAAAGGGTGGCTTGTTGCTTAAAGGGCAGATACAGATACTTGTGGATAAGTCTACTGTTATAAAACCAGCAAACAAAGGGAAAAACTGATTCACAGAATCTGCTCCAGGAATATACAGCCTCAGCAAGTTCTCCCCACGATTCACCACTTAGCTGAAAGCATGATGGGGGCCCACTCCAAGCAGATAGCTAGCTCTCCTCAACTGACAGGTGGCTGGCAGGCGCACGCTGGCTGACTGAAGGCAGCCTGCCACCCAAACTCACAGAGATGATTGTCTTTGGCAGACTTGAAGAAAGGGTCAGACTACGGTTTTCTCAGATGAGCAGTCAAGGGCTGCCAACTGGCATTATAATCAATGGCCCACTAACACGATTGTTTGGCCAGACCAGAGCCCAAAAGCTTTAGATGAGTCACATGCTCTCAGTCTGCCAACGTCCCCACCATTCCCTGTTGTATTATACTGGGCTGCACACACCTTTGTGACCTGCCTGGCTCTTGAAAGCATGTGTGTCCAAGGCAGCAGAATGGACTGATGACCTCTCAAATCCTTTCCTGAATCATGGTTTTATAAAGAAAGGGTAGGATATTTCAACTACCTGTATAGCTTGGAAAGGTGGAAATGTTTAGGCTGGATCTTTTTTTTTTTATTTTTGGCTGCACTGCGCTGCGTTCGGGATCTTAGTTCCCCAACCAGGGATCGAACCCATGCCCCCTGCCGTGGAAGCACGGAGTCTTAACCGCTGGACCGGCGGCGAAGTCCCTAGGCTGGATCTTAATGAGGAGTTCCTACAAGGCTGGCATGGGAAACACCTCTTTGCAACCAAAAGAAGTTCCTTCATGGGATTTCTTTCTGGGATTCATGCAACAAGGGGTCCTGGGCTCTAAGCGAATTAAATTTAAATGGCTAAACACTTCTTTAGTGCAAAGATGTTTCTTAACTTGGACAATTCTTTATTAAACATGTACTGATTACCTCTATACAAGATACAGTCCATGAAAGGAGGGATCTGGTCAGTCTTCCTCATAGCTCCAAAAACAGTCCTAAGTGCTCAGCAATTATTTTTAGAATGAATACATGACTAGATAAGTGATGGTTGGAAATAAACATTGTGATCCAGGCACATCCATTTCTCCAACAGGAGAATCCCACCATGCCTCAAAAGCACTGGTCACTTTTTTTCACTCAGTCATCAAATTCTGCCTGATCTCCTTAAAGGGCCCAACAAAAATTTAGTTTCCTCCTACAAAAGTACACTTTGCCATCTATTAGTAAACAGTGGGTAAGTATTGATACTTACTTAGTCTTCAGATCAATTGGGTAAATGATTCTTTTTCTCTGTGCTGCTTCTATCTCCTCATCCAGGCACTCATTGAAGAAAGAAGCAGACAATCTGAATTTTTTATATCAGCCCAGGACACCTAGAACAAAGTGCTGAGTACACAGTAGGTATCAACAAATGCCTGGCTGATTTAACTGGGGACTAAGTTCTCTGACTTTTCCCACTAACCTCATCGTTCTAAGAGAGTGAGGGATAAGATCCTAAGTTAATTACTGGGGACTAATTTCTCTGACTTTTCCCACTAACCTCATCGTTCTAAGGGAGTGAGGGATAAGATCCTAAGTTAATTACTAGGGACTAATCTCATGTGCTTACTACTCACCCCCTAAACCTGGCACAGATAACAGTGAGAAACACCAGACATCTAAACATTTCTAGAAGGACTCGTTAGGACCACAGCAAACATCTAGCTGCCGTCTTTGAGGAGTGTAAGGCTGAGTGATTCCTCCAAGGTGGTTGTAGAAAAGTTCCTGGGAGCCATGGGGAAAAAAGAGATAAACATATGTCTCTGATGTGAGGGGCAAGGCAAGGAAAGGCACTGGATAACAGTCGCGGTTTAACCAGGTTCTAAAAGAACAGCAGGGAAATGGGCCAAGAGGAGGAGCCCGTGTGATTGTTCTCAGAAAAGAAATTAGTCGTCCTATGACTGCTTTCTCTACCTGATTCACACTTCTGCTTTCGATTTGCTTTCTCCATCGTCTTTTCATGTATATTAGTTTCCTGTTGCCATTGTAATAAATTACCACAAATTTAGTGGCTTATAACAACCTAAATTTATTCTTACAGTTCTGGAGCTCAGAAGTCTGAAATGAGGTTTTATGGGGCTGAAATTAAAGTGATGACATGACCGGACTTCTGGAGGCTCCAGGGGAGATACCATTCTTTGCCTCTTCCTTGGCTCGTGGCCATATCACTCCAATCTTTATTTCTGCTGTCACCTTGCCTTCTCCTCTCCTGACCTTCTTGCCTCTCTACTATAAGGACCCTCGGGATTACATTGAGTTCAGCTGAATAATCCAGGATAATTTCCCCAACTCAAGATCCTTAACTTAATCATGACTGCAAAGTGTCCGTTTCCATGTAAAGAAACATATTCACAGGTTCCAGGGATTAGGGTGTGGACCACTTAGAGGGGGCCGGGGGGGGGGCCTTATTCAACCTACCGCATCATCATCATCTTAACGAACTACATCTCATCCAGCCAGTCATCTTAATAAAAGTTCTCTCTCCCTGGAAACTGCTCAGAGACAGCCAAAGTCCCTCCTGCTGACCCCTTAAGTATATTTGAGGTCTCGAGTGTTGGGTAATAGGTAGAAAGTGGTGGGAGGGGTATCAGAAAGGGTGCCAGTAGTGGGATTTGAGCTGGTAATAAAAGAGTATTTAACAAGAGAAAAAGATAGAGGAATTATAAAGAAGAATGTCAATGTAATAATGGATGCGAGGGACTTCCAAGACTCTAATTCCATATGCCATTCGAAAAAACTGAGTCTGGGATGCCCCTGAGGCTACCACCAAAAGTGTTTAGGCCAAAGCTAGATTAAGAATTTAAAAACCTTTTTGCAAGAGCACAGCTGAAATTGTGTGTTATAGGAGGGAGGATGGGGGGATCAAATCCCTCAACCCCTGTTTCACTGGCTCCCCATTAGGAAATATACATAGCGGAAGAGAAAACCAAGAGTCAGAACTCTGCAAACACGGTGTATGTAATACATGTTATTCTGAACTTTGTCCCCAAGTTTGGTGTATGGATTATAGGGAGTAGGGATTTCACCTTATTTTTAGGAAGGTCTACGGATAGAGGATGATATTCACCTTGAGTAAAAGAAATCACCTTTAACCCTTTAATGAAAATGCATGAGAACTTCACCACTTTCCTGGAGGCCAGTCTTATGTTTCGGTACAACTGCTCATGGTGAAAAAGCAAAGCCACGGAGGTGTCCTTGACCTCCACAGCACTCCTTAAAGGAGGGATGGGCCATTGGCTCCTAAGTGTCGTTCTCTCATTTCTCGGAGGCGAAGGTAACTGTCTTCCTGGAAGTCATTCCTGTCCCTCTCCCACAATGGGTTTTCTCAAGATAAAAATGAATGGGTTCTTCCTTACAATGGAGAGTGAGAGCACTGAAGGGGGAAACATATGCCAAGAGTAGAAAAGAAAGGTCCAGATTATAGAGCAGAACGATGTGGCCTTGACATGGATGCTGGGAACAAAAGCAAAGGCCAGAAGGAGGCAGAAGCCGGAGCTTCGTGACAGCCACGGGACTTGCTGGCACAGGACATGAGGTGGAGACAGAAGGGGCCAGCTAAGTGAGGTCACAGGACTTGCAGCCAGTGCTGCAGAGCCCTAGGAACAGCCTTGTGGGTAGACGCTCTGATTCTCACAGTGAGATTTGGTATTTATAGAGCAAAAATCATTCACTTGCTTAAAACCTACTACATTATCTATCCAGAAATGCTTATTGCTGATACCCTGATACAGATATAACTAAGACCGTCTCTTTGCTAGTGAAGCTCAGGTACTTGGGAGCCTCTGCACCAAGAATAACCGCCAAGAGGTAAACCTTCTGAGAAAGGATGACCAGCTTAATTAGCCTCCATCAACTTGGAGAATGAAACATGCTAAAAAGACACGGTATCAAGGATGAGGGGAGACCAGGAACAGAGTGATACACAGATCGGGCTCGCTGGGGACAAAAAAAGTATTTTTCATGGCCATTTTGGCAGGACTGATGATCAAGATTCTATGACCATTTGCACTGTGCTATAAAATATCTGTAATTCATTTGAGAGAGTCAAATTAAATTACTTAGTAAGTTTGATGATTAGCAAACTCTCTTAACTTTACAAAATCTCTGCAAACTGTACAATTCTCAAATACACTCTTATTCTTTAAAATACTATTTTAAGGGTCCCCAGTAGCCATTGCTTAATACCAGAAATAGTTGGGACCAAGGGAAACTTAAAAAGAATCTGACAGGAACAAACCTCTAAGTGAGACTACCTGTAACCCACCTACTCAGAGACAGGAAGGGAGGGGGAAAAAGTTACAGAATGAATGTTAAAATAGTAACATCACCATGCAGTGAATCACCAGTGTGTTTATCTTTGGAGGGCTACATTAAGTAGAACATTCTGGCAACATTCTTTTTCTTTATTCTAACAGCATTCCTTCTTCCTTTAAAAAACAACAACAAAATAAGCTCTAGTCCTCTTTGTGAAAGCCTAATGTAGGACTGTTCCCTTGAACTTTGGGTAAAGTTTGAAACTTGTAATTTAAAATGCGAATGTCAAAATAGCGTACAGGCATGGAACTTTCAGTTAGCATCAGCTTGTCAAGGTCCCCTGGGATGTTTGCTTCGAGCACACCTTACAGCTTGCTCTGTGAAAGTCTGAATTAAAAATATGTTAGTTCATCAGTCATTTGAGTCTGGAAACATTTAAATAATTAAGCTCCAAAGCCAGTCAGCACCACAGAATGCTACGACCCTGCAGATGTACTGGGCCCTGTGCACTCCAGGTCAACAGATCAAAAACTCCCCCAGCATCAAGGAAACATGGCACGAAACCCTCCACCTAGTACATGTGGCACAAAACCATCCATTTTTGTTTCATACCAAATAAAGCTAGAATATCAGAGGCCTATCACCTACCCTCCTTTTTTTTTTTTTTTTTTACCTTATTAGCCTTTCCTGTGTCACTTGACATCCTTACCCTAGCTCATGTATATTTCGGGGCCCATCATCTAACTGGACTTCTTACTGAGCAACGTCATTCCTTGCCCGTCTATATTTTGCATCAAATGCATCACACCTTATAAAGGTTTCTAAATTTGTTCTTACTATAGGATTCTAAAATTGGCTTGCTTCTGAAAACCTGAACTGAAAATGTAACAGAAAAAGACCAATTTTAGGAAGCTGTACGTTATTCATAAAATCATTACGTAATAATCTTCCTTTCAGAACTTCTTCCCCTAGATAATGTGTTTGCAAAGAAAGTCTGCTTAAACCAGCTGATTGGAAGAAGAGAGCCCCAAGTCGATGTCCCTACAGACTCGATTCACCCAACAGACAGCCTGGTGAATGAGAGCAACGCAGGAGCGAGGGCTCTGTAGCAGCCCCAGCGCTGTTTCCTTGCACAGGCGCGGGGACCAAGCCCTGCTTGCCCAGAAGTGCAGGCTGTTGGCTCCAGACTAGTTGATGGCCACCTCTAGAGAGGCCCGCATGCTGGTCTGCTGGCTCTGGCCAAGGCCAGTGCCGAGGCAGAAGCTCGGGCCCGCTCCCTGGATCATCATCATCATCGAGTCAACAGCTTTTCCTACTTCCCTCTCCAGAGACAGCAACGACACCCATCTCCACTTAGGCATGTTCAGTCTATGCCAGCCCCTGTGTGTTTCATTATCACAGGGAATAATTTCATTGGTTCTAAAGACAAGTAGTTAACCTCGAATGGCTTTTCAGCTGCAGAGCTGTCAAAAATACACATTTATTTTACAAATTCATTCAATCAACCCTCACTGAGCACCGACGTAGCAGAGCTTCGAGCAGAGGGGGCTCAGCAGTGGATGGGCCGCGGCTCTGAAGGTTCAAAGTGGGCAGAGGATAAGACAAGTGTACAGAGGAAGTCCACATCCTGAGTGGCTGAATATTTGTTATTTAAACAAACATTAAATTTAAAAATTTAAATTTAAATATTAAATTGAATAATATTAATATTATACTGCCAATTAAAATGTGTTCTATCCTCCAACCTTAATAAATATACCTTCATCATGACCTAGAACATGGCAGCTCTGAGGCCCACCCTTCTCTGCCCATCCCCAGGTTTGTCCTGTACTGTGAGAGCTGCCCACTCCACTCATATCCAGAGAGTGATATATGCACCTTCTGTCACACATCCTCACATAGCCACCCCTCTGATCTAGGGGTACAAACACCAGCAGTACAGTCTGCTGTCACCCTCGGAAAGATAGGTCTAGGGAAGTAGCCCAGGCAGGTCCCGGAAGTGGGCTGAGGGCTGTTTGGAACGGGAGTTCCAGGACCCCAGGTACACAAGGCATGTCCTAGAAAGGGGGCAGCACGTTCCCTCCTTGTGAGAGAGGGGTAACTGGAGGAGGCCAAGGGGGCCCAGGGCAGGGGCTCCTCATGCCTGGGTCTAAGGGCGGCATTGAGGTCAGCATCTACTGTCCTGGCATCTCCTGGGAAGTCCTTCATCCCATCTGGTCCTCACTGGCCTTAGGCCAGAGGCCCTCGGCGGTCACTGCTGTGCCCAGCCTCCTTCCTGAACGTACACACTCCTCGGATCTGTGGCCCCTCTGTGGCCTGTTCATGCTGCTCCTGGCGTTTGGAAACCTGCTGCTCTCACGCAACTCTCGGCAGGGGAAAGGCTGCCTCGGGCTCTGCTGGCCTCATGAGCTCATTCTCTGCTCTTGTGGGGCAGGGAACTTGGTGACATTCTCAGGCAAGTGACCCAGAACACCACGCAGATGTCTCTTTTTCTTTCTCGGCGGGCTTCATGCAGGGTCCTTCCAGAGTGTCCTAAATGTGTCTCAGTCTGTCTGCATCCATGATTATCCTCAAGGAATTCTTTCCAGTGTTTTATCTTATGCCAGGCCTAGTCTTTGGAAACTCAGAAGTCAAGAATCGGCTTCACTGTTCTCTGCATTCGGCTCTGTCTCCCTTTTGTAAGGAAGTGAATGCAGAATGCCCCAGCTGCCTGTAGCAATGGTGATGTCACAAGGCACAAAGGGTTACAGAAAAAAATCTGTTACTATTTCAAAATATTGTCTCCAAAACATACATAAAATTAGTATAAGAAACGCTGTCCTTCATATACAAATATAATTACATTGGCCGGCTGGCCGTAGGATATAGATGCTGTGTTTTTCTGGTAGCAGGTATGGATTTGCTCCACTTCGTCCATGCCATCAGCTCATCCACCTGTTGACCAGCACATGCAGTGGCAAGATGGCCATCTGGGTTTGGGCGACAGGATGAGGCCGCACAGTGGAGCAAATGAATCTATCCACACGAAGATATCATAACAGACTATTCTCGTGACCTGTCTTCCCCACGGTAACCTCAGCGAATAAGACACAAGGCTTTTTCTTTCTTAGATCTTCAGAAATAGCATATAAGACAGATTGTTCCTATAACTAAATAAACAAAGAAGCAAACAAGTAAATAAATAGACAGTTGTTGAGCTCCCGGAGTGACATGTAAACCTAAAGAGTTCACTGAATGGTCTTTGCCCGGGGGTCTTTTCTTCCTTGCTTGTCTTCAATAGCACCCACTTATGATCGCAAATGCCTATCAACTGTGCAACCCAGAATACTGTAATTAGTTTTCTAACACCGATTTTATATTAAGGCACATAAGTAACATGGGGGAGGTGAAATGCTATGTTCCTCTTGATTAGTGTCTTAAAATAACAGGAGTAAGCAGCCACATGCTGATAGACGTTGGCCCCAAAAGTACGTTTAAAGCCAGAGACTCAAAAGTACATTTAAAGTCAGAGGCTGGCATTTGCCTCTGAACAATTCAACCGGAAGCTCATTAGGACTTGCATGATCTTATGAATGTGGATCCTTCACCTTCAAGGTGGTGAGTTCCTGAAAGGCATCTGCAGCACATGAAAAAATTTTTAATGACTATTTGACCGAATACAGGGAAGATCCCACAGTAAAAAAATCAGTTTTGTAAAAAACCTGTAGATTTCAATGACTGTAAGGCCACCCAAAATTCCAATTCTTATGTAAATCAAATTTACTTTCAAGTAAGTACATTTTCTTTAATCACTAAGTACCAGTAACCCAATTTTAAACTGTTACCATGAATTTTAATTGTTGAACACAGAGTTTTATTGACTATAATATTCTGAAATCAACTCAACCTGGGCATGATTATTATATTTTTAAATACATGGCTGGGTTAGGTTACAAACACTTTGTTTAGGAATTTTCCATCTATCTTTATGAGGGAGAGTCATCTGTCATTTTCCCTTCTGGCTTTAGACTGAGCTGTGTTTCATTATTTTCTGTAACATGAAATAGTTTGTGTAAGATTAGTGTTATAGGCTGAACTGTGTTCCCCAAATTCATATGTTGACGTTCTAACCCCTGGTACCTTGGAATATGACTGTATTTTGAGATAGGACCTCTAAAGAGGTGATTAAGTTAAAATGAGGCCCTTGGGGTGGGCCTTAATCTAGTCTGACCAGTGTCCTTATGAGAAGAGGAGCTTTGGACCTAAAGAGACACCAGGATGTTCACGCATAGAGAAGAGGTCTTGTGAGGACGCAGCAAGAAGGCAGCCATCTGCAAGCCAATGCTGAGAGGCCTCAGAAGACATCAAATCTGCTGATACCTTGATCTTGGTCTTTTAGCTTCCAGACCTGTGAGAAAATGAATTTCTGTTGTTTAAGCCACCGGTTCTGTGGTGTTTTATTATAGCAGCCTTAGTGGACTAATACAATTAGAATGACTTGTTCCTTGAACGCCGAGTTGAAAAGCCGAGTTAAAAGCATTTGGGTGTGGTGAAACCAGATTTTTGATCACTGATTTAAATTAGTTAATAATTCCAGGACTTTACAGTTTTCTATTTCTTCTTGAGCCAATTTTTTAGGAACGTGTACATTTCATCTGTTTTCAAGGTTATAGAAATCAAATTGTTTACCACATCCTCTTGCTACCTTTTAATCCGTGCAACCTCCGTAGGTATGTTCTTTTTCATTTCTACTATTGTTTACTGTACTTTTCTTCCTCCCCTCATGGATATTCCCAGTGTGTCATTTCCATTAGTCTATTCATAGAGCCAACTTTTGGTTTTGTTGATCCTTATATATTTGTTTCCATTTCATGAATTCTTACATTTATCTTTATTATTTCCTTCCTTCTGCTTTCTTGGGTTGTTTCTGGGAAAGTCTTACTCTAAGAACTGACATTTGGGACATCTAATGTAAATTAGTGGTTTTAAAGCTCTGCTGGGCAAGACCCTGGGATATTCTTTGGTGGTGTCTCAGTGGCTACCATCGAGGGTTCCTCACTCCCACCCACTCCACTTTCCACAAAGAAAGCTCAGCTATTTTAATCAAAGTAGCTCTGGGAATTCCCTGGCAGTCCAGTGGTTAAGACTCCGTGCTTCCACTGCAGGGGGCACAGGTTCGATCCCTCGTTGGGGAACCAAGATCCTGCAAGCCACGTAGCCAAAAAAAAAAAAAAAAAAAAATCAAAGTAGCTCTACCTTTATCCATTTTACATGTAGAATTTCCATAAAGTTCGGGGGGAAATGGTTGCACCTCTAAAAAAGAAAAACAATTTTTTTTTTAATTTGAAGACTACAGAAGGATTGAGCCAATGAGATCTATTTCTCCCATATCATAACTTCTGGTTCTTATAGCTACACATATTCCTATTGACAGTGTACTGAGTTAATCTTAAAGTACCAACTTATAACTAGGGAAATCTCTCCACATTTGTCAATGCCAGAATCCTTCTAAACTGAGATCCTGTAATTGTATCTATAAGATCAGTGATCTTAAGTATAAAAGGCTTTGAGAGATCATTCTTTGCCCAGTAATGTTTAGAATTTGTGCTGAGTATTGGACTAATTTTTTTACTCTAACTATCCCTTCAGGTAGAGTTCCCATGAGATGGATGAAAGAATGGTATTTCTCAATTTCAAAACAGACAACTTGCTTTCAAATATTTCATTAGTTTGTTGAATATGTCTACGAAAAACTACTCCAGCTTTTTTCTCCATAGTCTCCAGACTTAATCTTTTAATCTTGAGTGAGTTGCTAACAGGCTTTTGGTACAATTATTCTATTACAGATCATTGCCATAAACTATTTCATGTTACTGAGAGATGTGTTAAGAATAACATCAGATTGTATTTTTTAGTGTAAAACCTTGGATAACATTAATTCATCTAATATATGCCTTTGATTCCACAGGCAGAAATAATTTATGGACTTATCTAAATGATTTGGCATAAATCGCCTATAAATGTTTCTCTTATGTCTGTATCACATTTTATTGCCAAAAAATTAGTGTGATGGTTTCTTAGAAAAACAAATTAAAAATTAAAATACTACAGAACAGTACTGAGTCTTAGCTGCAACTCTCTCTTTTTTTACACTTGCAGCTAAGTAACTTGATTTAAAGTTTATAATAATTATCATGTCTTTCCAACCATGGCAAATAGATGATTATCTGTCTTCATGGAAATGATGTGGATTTCACAAACCAGGAGCAGTAATTAGCTGAACCAGCTAGCTAATTACCATCAGAAAAAAAACAACTCAACAATAACAAAAATCTCAACTGCTGATTTAGATAATCTTTAATATTGTTATATATGGTGCTAAACATCATTAAATATGTGCATCCTTTCAGAACTCTGGAGAAAGATATATTTCAATTAATGCAGCACCATAGACCCATGGCAGGTTTTCTCATAATTAGACATACGATGGTTCCTTTGAGCTGTGTGGCCAGTTGGTACTATCTGCCGTTAAATTTATCCAAAATAAAAACTTCTTTTCCATGTTATATGATGCAGAAGGCCCAGGTCTCATCCAAGTACATGATAAATGGGTTTCTGAGGTTTATGTTTTGTTTTAAAGAAAAAAGAATCTGTCCCTTCCATGAAGTGCTAGCAGCCCCAGCTTAAAACTCCCTGCTGCCGCGATGAAGAGTGGCCCCCCACTTGCCGCAATTAGAGAAAGCCCTCGCACAGAAACGAAGACCCAACACAGCCATAAAAAAAATAATAAATAAATAAATAAATAAATAAATAAATAAAATTTAAAAAACAAAAACAAAAAAAACTCCCTGCTGTTGGGCTCATCAGATGTTCTGTACATTAATTCCCTGGCCAAGTTTAACTTGCATCAAATAACATAAGAAGCCTCATTCTTCCACATCATTTTGCAGGGTTTGGGGGACAGAGTCATTCACATAGCTCATTCACTCACAAACATTTTTTGAGCACCTATCAGGTGTGAAGCCCTACGATAACCAGGGAAGATCGTGTCTTCACGGAGCTTGCTTTCTAGTCCTGGTTGGTCTTTTTCAGAGCCCAGTATTCCCAAGACAACGCCATCAGTCTCTACACTGCCCTCTTGGGGTATCCTGCTTGGTAGGAGGCTCTAGCGACTCTCGTTCTGAATCCCTTCCCCACTCCTTAAGCCTGAGGTTAGCAGTGAACCTAGTTCCCTCTTTGCAGTGTGTTGTCCTGTCCTATCTGGTACCTCAGTTTCTACTTTGAACAGAGATTTTGCCTGGGTTAAATCAATCTCACCCGACACTTAAAAGTCAGCTTCCAACGCCTTCCTAGTGTCTGGAATCCATCTCCAACAGACAGACCTGCTTCCTGACAGGGACTACTTAGCTGTGTTTCCAAAGTACCCCCCCGCCCCCCGCCCATTCCCTGTCACAAGGCTCTGCCTGCATCTGGGAGCAGGTGCGGTTCCACCCAGCTGAGCCCCGCTCTCAGTCCCTGCAACCCGTTAAGACTCTTCCACTGGTTTCCCTCAGTGCCAGGTCTAACTTGGGGTCCTGGTCCTGCCCATCAACCACGCCTTAATTGCTGATTGAATAGTCATGTGTTTCCCCTACTTAATTATGACAGGCAAGCCTAGAGAGGTGCACTTCCTTTATCTGGACCAGACAAATCAGGCTCTGGATGTTTAGAGGAGAAAGCCAGCATCTGCCTCTCCATGGCTCCCAGCCGTACATGGCTCTCTTCCTTGGTGCTGGGGTCCTAGTCTTTATTACCTGTCCGTTACTCTGGTCCCAAAGAAAGAAACTTCTGCCCCCAGCACAGCCACTCCCTCTCACCCTGTACTCGTCCCTCCCAATGAGCAGTGGCGAATATGACCATCCAGAGTCTGACAGTCACTGGGCCAGCAATGCACATTTGCTCATTTCTTACATCACGTAGTAGAAATTGGCTCATTTCTTACATCACGTAGTAGAAATTGGCCAAGGTTTGTTGAATAATTGCATCAAACCCTATACAACGTTTGAACCTCCTGAGGTCTTCCAGGCCAGATGAAACTCTGCCTTAGGGTCTTCAGGGAATATTATCAAGTAAAGCCAGGCTCTTCTGGTGCCATAACTAGAGGTCATGTGATGCTGCACTTGAATCAGACACTGCTTATTCCACTCTTTACCATTTTTCCTCCAGAACTGAGGCCACTTGATCTTCCCTGGAAGTCATAGCTGGGACCAACCTTTGCTGTACAAGGGAGGGATTCAGATGCCTAGTCCAACACTCTGAGATTCAACATCAAGTCACTTTTCCATTAATCTCTATTCATATCTCTAACTTTCTGGTCCCAGCTCTCATTACTTAACTGCTTTGATCCCAAAAGCCGATCCATCTGAACCCGAGTTCTAGTAGTTGGCTCCCAAGGCCAAATCCCTTTCTGAGTTACCTGCCTACTACTGTAATTTCCAGAACTGGTAGCTCTGTTTTGCTAGTTCCCCACCCAATGACTTTGAACCTGAGTCCAGAAGCATATGTACTTAGCACGTGTTAGATGCAAAATAATCATTGATCGATTGATTTAAAAATACCTGGACTACTATAACAGGTGGCAGGCATCATACCCAGAGACGGACCTAGAGTAACCAGAATTCATTCAAATGTGGACTTCCAGGATTCTGAGGGGTCTAGAGGGCAGGGACTGTGTCTTTTTTTTTTCCTTTAATTTATTCTATTGAAGTATAGTTGATTTACAATGTTGTGTTAATTCCTACTGAACAGCAAAGTGATTCAGTTTTATATATATGTATATATATATATATTCTTTTTCAGATTCTTTTCCATTATGGTTTATCACAGGATTTTTAAAAACTTCTTATTTTATATTGGAGTGTAGTTCATTAAAAATGTTGTGTTGATTTACATACATACACTAATATGTATAAAATAGGTAACTAATAAGAACCTGCTGTATAAAAAAAGAAATAAAATTCAAAAAAAATGTTGTGTTAGGGCTTCCCTGGTGGCGCAGTGGTTGAGAATCTGCCTGCCAATGCAGGGGACACGGGTTCGCGCCCTGGTCTGGGAAGATCCCACATGCCGCGGAGCGACTGGGCCCGTGAGCCACAACTACTGAGCCTGCGCGTCTGGAGCCTATGCTCCGCAACAAGAGAGGCCGCGATAGTGAGAGGCCCGCGCACCGCGATGAAGAATGGCCCCCACTTGCCGAAACTGGAGAAAGCCCTCACACAGAAACGAAGACCCAACACAGCAATCAATCAATCAATCAATCAATCAATCAATAAAATATTAAAAAAAAAATGTGTTAATTTCAGGTGTACAACAAAGTGATTCAGTTATACATATACATGTATCAATATCTACTCTTTTTCAAATTCTTTTCCCAATTAGGTTGCTACAGAATATTGAGCAGAGTTCCCTGTGCTATACAGTAGGTCCTTGTTGGTTATCCATTTTAAATACAGCAGTGTGTACATGTCCATCCCAAACTCCCTAACTATTGAGTGAAGTCAGTCAGACAGAGAAAGAGCAATATCTAAGAAAAAAAAAAAAATGATACAAATGAACTTATTTGCAAAACAGAAACAGACTCACAGACTTAGAGAATGAATTTATGGTTACCAGGTGGGGAGGGAGAGTTAGGGACTGTGTCTTACTGATCACTGCTGCTTCTCTGCCTGGCACCATGCCTGGCACCCAGGATACTCTTTACAATTTGATAAAGGAATGGATTTACAAACGGCAGCTAAGGCTCTTCAACCCACTGACAGACTCTCTCCCTGAAGCTGCCTACCTCCCTGCTGGCCGATTAGCTCTGAGTACCTCCTACCCCAGGATTCCCATTGCCGAGCTGTGCCAAACTACTCTGACCCACGACTACCGCCCTTGACCTTCCATCCTCCCAAAGATGTTAACTGTGAACCAGAACCCCTTCCTGTGGTCACGGGCATAACCTTTGGAGGCTGTGTGCTGTCAGCCCCCTGAACTGACAGAAGCTTCATTATGGTATGCGTGCCTCCCATCCCCACCACGTTGTCCCACCCCAGACAACTGGGCTGAGTCAGACGGTGTACCACTGGCTGGCACCAGGAGCAATTCAACAACCTCCCCCAAAGGATCTTCTCTAGCCTCCATGTCTCATATTGCTTCAGCTGATCCTCTCATGGAACACAACTTCAGAAGATTTCAGGGCTCTAATTTGCATCTTCTAAATGAACTTGTTTCTATATGACATTCACAGGGGATCATATCCCACACTGAACACATCAGATATGATTTTATTTTTTTGTAACAAACATCAATCTCCATCCACAAACATTTATTGAGAGCCTGCTAGGTTCCAAGTGCTGTGATAGGCCAGCAGGTAATAAACTTCTTGTTAGCAAGGGCAGGGTTTTACTACTTTAATATCCACCTTACTCCTATTACAATGTTGGGCTATTGACCACAATCACTGTTACACCAAACTAAGGAGTAAAGAGTCTGGGTCAGATAAAGAGTCAGATAAAGATTCTTTCTGTTTCCCACAAAAAGTAGGAGTTGCAGGTAGGTGTGACGGGGTTACCTTTGGCATCACTGTTGCAGAGCTGGCACTGAAGATGAATGGGACATCAGGTTAAGGAGTAATGAGACGCCCTACACCCATCAAGCTGTTTGAGGCAGCCCATCCCTACAATAACTTCTTTTGTAAACTGGGTATAGGGCAATTTCTGCAACTCAAAAATCAAGACTTCTAAGCAAAATTCCTATTTCCAAACAAGCAAGTTGGAGATGATAATTTCACTTCAGCTCTCATCCTGAACCACCCCCAGAGCACACATGGGCTCCAGAAAGCCCGGCTCTGCCAGCAACAATGTCCTTAGACCTGTCCTTGCTGTCAGGAGACAGTGACAGTCTTATAGGCTGGATGCTGCTCTGGAATGTTCAATCCACAAAATGAGCAATGGTCAAAATCAAAATTTGCATGAGAAAAACGTCCAAAATAATCCATTACCATGTCTTATTATAACTGATGGTGTACAGTGGCTCCCAGAAAAAAAAAGACGTTCCACCCCTTTCCAAACAGCCTGTTAACACCAAAGCATGGGGCTGCCCTGTTTGGAATGAGGTATTTAGATTTTCATGATTACCGTCTTTTTCTGTGCAGGAGAAACTGCTTACAAAATATCCTCATCCCTCATCTCAAGTTCTGATTAAACTATTAAAAACAGTAGCTAACATTTTAGGGTATTACCTAACTGCCAGGTAGTATGCTAAACTCATAACCCTCACAACAACTCTATAATGAAGGTACAATTATTAGACCCATTTTACAGATGAGAAAATTGAGAAAGATGTACCAGCTTACCTAGGATTATACAGCTAGTATGGAGTACAGCCAGTATTTGAATGGAGGCAACTGGATGACAAAGCTCACACTTTTAACCATTATTCTCAAGTGCCCCGCTAAGCTCCACAGTAAAAAAATATGTCTTTTTTATCCTGAAGGGCAAGGGAACTAATCTTCATTGACCCCTTAATAGCTGCCAGTCTCTTTACATGTATGGCTTCATTTAACCCACATTATAATCTCCTTGAGGTCAGGAACTGTGTCTTTTAAGAATTTCTTTCCACAGCACTTAGCAGTGTTTGAAATGTATTAAGTTTCCAATTCAATCAACACTTGTTGACCCAGCAATCCCACTCCTGGGCATATATCCGGAGAAAACCATAATCCGAAAAGATACATGTACCTCAAAGTTCATTGCAGCACTATTTACAACAGCCAAGACATAGAAGCAACCTAAATGTCCATCGATGGAGGATGGATAAAGAAGATGTGGTACATATATACAATGGAATATTACTCAGACATAAAAAGAACGAAATAATGCCATTTGCAGCGACACGGATGGGCCTAGAGGTTGTCATACCGAGTGAAGTAAGTCAAACAGAGAAAGACAAATATCATATGATGTCGCTTATATGTGGAATCTAAAAAACGGTACAAATGAACCTATTTACAAAACAGAAATAGAGTCACAGACGTAGAAAGCAAACTATGGTTACCAAGTGGGAAAGGAAAAGGAGGGATACATTGGGAGATTGGGATTGACATATACACATTACTATATATAAAATAGATAACTAATGAGAAGCTACTGTATGGCACAGGGAACTCTACTCAGTACTCTGTAATAGCCTATATGGGAATAAAATCTGAAAAAGAGTGGATATAGGTATATGTATAACTGATTGCTGTACAGCAGAAACTAACACAACATTGTAAAACAACTATATTCCAATAAAAATTAGTTAAAAAAATAAAATAAAATTACCAAACCAAGAAAGAAAATCAATGCTTGTTGAATGAATGAATCAAATTGTACCGCCAGATTTGAACCTACTGCCATCTACCTTAGCCTCACTCTTGCCAGTGGGACTAGCTGCCTTCCAATTAAGACAGAGGTGCCTTACAGCTCTGTTATCGCCAGTTCCATAGTATTCATATTCTACGGACTTTTCATAAGTTCTTGCCAGATTCCTTGCTTTTGTGATTATGCAAAGTGCAAACATATCATCTTGTCACTTGGCAACTTTATGATAAATCTCGGAAGTGTAAACCAATGTTCTACCAACCTCAAAGGTGAGAAAGGGATTGTGTTTTCTCTGTAGATAGTTCTGTGCAGATGCAATCTGAGGATAGTTGTTAGCATGCATTTCCGTAATCCATCCCTGTGTGATATAAGTGCTTTCATTAGCTAAATCACTGTTTAGTAAAAAATATTCAATCTTCTTGACTCAGAGAGATGGAAGGATTGCAGAGGAATGCTCTTTATTGCTACTGTGAGTCATGGTGAAATCAGTGGTACCTCAGTGGCCCATATTTTGGCTCTTATGGCATAAATAGTTGATACAAAATTACATTCAAAGACAGGAACAGAAATTTACTAATTCCTAAGTTCTCTGAGTTTCATACACAAAATAGAAAGATTCAGTATAGTGTTTCTAATTCAAGTATGTGAATGCTGACTGCATGTTTTAAATGCATCAGGGTTTGAAATTAAAGTCTATGTGGACAAACTATTATTTATATATTCTTATACTTAAATTCTTTGTAGACTTTTCTCTTTTAATACAGCTGAATCCTTCAACAAATCTTGGCAAGGCTATCAATTTTCCTATGCCCTTTCTGCCACTGCTGAATACATCAAATACCTATTTAAACAGTGTAAAATATTTTTATTTAGCTAAATAATTTAAAGAGTTAAACACACCATATCTGGCAAGCAGTTTTTGATCTTGCTCTTATTCATTAATACTATATTGTAAGCACATTCCCATGCCACTAAAACTGTTGATGAATATGGATGATACTCTACAATTTCTATCATTTACTTACTTGTTGCCCTATTCTTGGATATGAAGGATATCCAAGTTTTTTATTTTACTATTATAAATAACACTATGATGAATATCATTCTATGTCCCTATCTGATCCTTCTTTGGTAAAAACTTGCAAGGAACCAAATTGCTAAATAAAAGGTAATGAACGTTTTTAAGGTTTCTGAGTAAACAGCCAAATTGTGTTCCAGTTACCTGCCATGGAATCAAATTACCTGCCTTCTCTCCTCCTGCTGGTTTCCATTGTCTGTACCAGATAATTAGGAATCTAATTTTATGTCATATTATTTTCCTTCTGCTTCCCTCTCCTTGTGGCTTGTTTCCTAGTGTATTTTGTGATTGTGGTTTGTGAGCTCATGGTCAACTGAGCATTGTGGGAATGGCGTGAAGCTTGGACTGAGGTTCCACTTCCAGAAAGAGTTTGCTCTGGATCATGCCAGTACCCCATGGTGCTCCAATCCAGAACCACTGTAAGTTATTTGTTTGGCTAAATAAGTGGCGTAAATTCTAAGCCCAACCTGCATGAGGATGGGACTATGGTTATGAATTTTTATAGGCAGTCTTTTTCCATCCACAGCCTAAGAGGAAACAGGTAAGTTTCCTTATTCCTTTTAATGACAGTTTTTTTCCCATAGCTTTCCCTCTTACTAGGGTGCAACCCTTTGTCTAGGGTTTATGTGACACACCTAGGCATTAAAACCCAAGGCCCTGGTGCCAGTTCCCAGGAGGCTGCCTTGCCATCCTCATGTCTAATTGTCAAGATAAACCGCATTCATTTAAAGGGGTCTCAGCGGTCCAGCAGATGAGGGGAGAAAGGCTTGTTCCAGTCTTCTTCACACCCCCCCACTCCTACTTTCCAGGTCAATGAGAAACATCAACTCAGTCAACAGCGGGATACCAGATGATATCTCCCCTGTCCACCTGGAGACCAGAGCACTTCTCCCAAAGCCCTAGGACACTGACAAAAGCCCTGAGGTCAGCAATGGCTTTGGCACCTGTTTACCACTCTGGTGTCCAACTCCCTCTGGCCCTGGCTCTGAGGGATTTCTCACGTTTTTGAAATTTCAGCTAGACATTTAAAGGGATGTATCTAATTTTGACCCTCTGATTTGTAGGAGTTCTGCAATGGAAGAGTTTTCAGGCTATCTTGTCTGCCATATTGCCAGAAGTGGTCCCATCTGTCACCTCTAGACCTCTTGTCACTCTCCCTCACTCTCCAGAGGTGTTGGCACCCAGCTCACATTTCTACCTCCACTCCAAGCCCTCTCATCATTCTGGGCCACTACAGCATGGATGTGGGTGACCCATGCAACATCTTAGCCTCTCAACTCCTTGAACCTCTCATTTTTAGTGACATTTATCTTCACGTTCTTTCAGCAGCCCACTGCGGGCTTTTCCACCACATCAATGGCACCACCTTTACAAACGATTAAATCCATCTTGTTACTCTTGGACCGCAATCGCTTGTATTTCCAATTCTCTTATTGTTACCTCCATCTTCCCTTTCCCTCCTGTCCAGTCTACATCCTAGAGTCCATACTTCACACTCTCAATCCACCCATTTTGCCCAAACACCTTTCAGTTGCACCTGCCTGAACAAAAACACCATAGTCAGGGAATCCAACAGTCTCCCTTTTTCACACCTACCCCTGAGCTTCTGGTAAAAATCCACATAAACTATGTAGATGGTACCTCTTATATTCAAGTTCTGTATCTGGTTGCTCTAAACGGCTCGGCAATGCTTTTAGGTCTCCATAGTTAATTCCCTCTTCCGTGATACACAACAATCATTTCAAACCTTCTCCAGCAAACTGTGACTCTCTCCACAGCCCTTTACAAAAGAATTGTCCTCCTACCTCCTAGAAGAAGCGAAAGCCATCAGAGGAGAACTCCTGCAGCTTTCCTGCCGCCGAATTTCAACC